>NW_027187308.1:5666150-5740568 GCF_028583685.1 Petaurus breviceps papuanus | reverse complement strand
TCTCTCTCTCTCTCTCTCTCTCTCTCTCTCTCTCTCTCTCTTTCTTTCTTTCTCTCTTTCCTTTCGCCAAACAAAACAAATCTGCACATTTGTCATGTCCAAAAATGTATATCTCATTCTGCACTTAGGGAATATCACCACTCTGTCAGGATTGAGTAGCATGCTTTATCATTGGCCCTCTGGAGTTGTGGTTGGTCACAGTATTAATCAGAGTTCTTAAGACATTACAAGTTGATTTTCTTCACAATGCTGATGTCACAGTATAAGTTGTTCTATTTCTGCTTACTTCACTCATCATTAATAAATACAAAGCTTTCCAGGTTTCCTTTAGAACAATTAATTTCATTCTTTCCTACAGAATAACAAGTGTTCCATTTACATTCACATACTATTTCTTCAGCCATTTCCTTAATTGATGGGCACCTTGTTGGTTTCAAGATTCCTTCTACAATAAAAAGAGCTACTATAAATATTTGTGTACGCACAGTTCTTTCCTCCTTCTTTTGAATCTTCTTTGGGTATAGGCCCCAGGGTGGTATTTCTGGGTCAAATAATATGCACAATTGAATGACTTTTTGAGCACAGTTCTAAATTGCTTTCTAGAATATCTGGACTAATTTTTAGTTCTACCAATAATACACCGTATGCCTATCTTCCCATAACTTCTCTAACATTTATCATTTTCTCTTTTTGTTATCTTTGCCAATCTGATAGGCATGAGGTGGAGCTTCAGACTTACTTTCATTCAATCAATTTCTTCTTTAACAGTTGTCCATGGAGGCTGGCATTCTCCAGCCATGCTAGGCACAGCACAGCTTATAGGGTTAATTATTGTTGTCTCTAGGCTGATTTTTGCTATTTTATCAGGTAATTAGCCTTCCTTTACTGGCAGCTCCAGAAGGAAAAGCACAGTTCCCACCACCTTATTGGTAAGGAGGGACTACAAAGAGGAAAATAGAGTTGAGATGTAAGGAATATGGCACAGAAGAAGCACAAATATTAATGTAAAGATCTAAAGGGCATGGGGTGGCTAGGTGGCACGGGGAATAGAGCACCGTCCCTGGAGTCAGGAGGACCTGAGTTCAAATCTATCCTCAGACTCTTAAAACACACACAAACACAAACTAGCCATGTGACCTTGGGCAAGTCACTTAACCTCAATTGTCCTACCTTCCCCCCTCCAAAAAGCCAAAAAAATAAAAGAATATTAAAAAAAAAGATCTAAAGGGCATTTAGAGTCTGAGTCTGATTGAGTAGGGAAGGGTAAGAAATACCAAAGAAGGAATAAGGTGGTATAATGGATAGAGCATTAGACTTGGAATCAGAAAGACCTGAGCTTAAATCCTTTCTCAGACCCTTTCTAGGTCTGTGACTCTAGGTTAGTCACCTAATCTTTCCATTCCTTAGTTTCTTTATATATCAAATAAGAAGGATGGCCTCTATACCTTCTAAGGGCCCTTCTGGCTCTAAAATAACTGTATGATCCCAAGGCAGGGAGTGTTCACTAAATCTCAGTCATGATCTTTGACCAGGGACTAGTCCATTCAGTGGAGTACAGAACACCATGAACAAAGTGCAGAGAGCATTAGACCAAGAGCTGTAGCTATTTAGTCAAGGATGGGGCCAGGAAGCAATGAGTAAGGAAGGAAGATGGGCATGGATTTCACAGAGCTCCCAAGTAGCAAAGCGATGCTTTGTTTGCACAAGGACTGCAGGGAGTCATTCATTCTTTAAGCCTTCCTCCTCACCCACACAGAGTTGCTGAACATCAGCTGGTGCTGGCAGGGTGGGAAGGCTGTAGTGAGCAGCATGAGAAGAGGGCCAGCCAGGGGTGTGTGTGTGTGTGTGTGTGTGTGTGTGTGTGTGTGTGCATGAGCTCGAGAGCATGTACCCAATGGAAATGGAGAACTTGGGAAAGATAAACACTGAAGACAAAGCCAACCTTTATCTTCTTAATACAGGTAACAATATTAGTAAAGGTTGACATTTGTATGGCATTTCCCAACTACCAAGTGCTTTTATACACATTTCATTGACCTTCAAAACAACTCTGTGAGGTACTTAATGTAATTATTATCTCCATCTTAAAGATAAAAAAACTGAGGATCAGTTCCTTGTTTTTCCTTGAGGTCACATAACTGTAATAATTGCTATTTATAAAGTGTCTAAAAGCTTTCAAAGCTTTTCCATATATCATCTCATTGAACTCCATAATAACTGTGTGAAATAGATGATATTATCCCCATTTTACAGATATGGAAATTGGGGGCTCATGTCCACACAGCTGGTAAGTGTAGGAGACAGAATTTGAAGCCGGGGCTTATTGACCCAAGCCCAGCACCTTATCCACCGACCTCACAGTTTCTCTTGTTTTCCCATGGGAGGATGGGCAGGGAGGGGCACAAGAAGGGGGATACACTCTGCATCAGTGGAGGAAACATGCACACAGATGAAATCAGGACTCTTGGACACAATGAACACTATTATGCCCAATGTTCATTTTTGTAAACTAAAGACCAGGAAGCACCCAAATGAAGTATAAAGAGTTTGCTACACTGTTTCATATACAATCTCAGGAAAGATGCAATAGAAAAATCTAGTCATACCTCAAGTAGGTGTGTTCTTTTATTTGGAACACCATAATAGAACTCTGAGCATTAGCTCATCAGGCTAAGGCTAATCATAACATATTTTCATTTTTAACATGCATCTCATATATATGTTCAGTGTATTAATGTTTTCTAATTAAAACATAGCCTTTTGAGTTTATCTCTTGCATATGCCCCCTCTGACACTGCCACCACCCTGGCACAGGTCCTCATCACCTCATGCCTCGATTATTTCAATAGCCTGCTGGTTGGTCTTCCCACTTCAGGTGTCTCGCCACTCCAGTCTATCCTCCATTCAGCTGTCAAAGTGATTTTCCTTAAGTGAAAATATGATCATGTCACTTCCCTACTCAATAAACTCCAGTGGCTCCCTGCCACCTCCAGGATAAACTAGAAATCCCCCTGTTTGGCATTTAAAACTCTTTATTACCTGCAATCATTGCCCTCCTTCTGCCCTTCCCAAGCCTTCTAATATCTTATGCCGCCCTCCCACATACTCTTCGGTCTAGTGACACTGACCTCTCCATGCAAGATACTCCATCTTTCAGCTCTAGGCATTGTCTCTGGCTGCCCCCTATGACTGGAATTTTGTCTTTCTCTTTTTTTCCCTTGTATATCTGATGATAGCAAACAATATTATCTTCAAGTAGCCTTTGGACTTTTCAAAATCTTGAAGTATTTGGATCCATTCATTCTTTCAGAATTCTTTAAAGTCAAATTTGTATAATGCAAATTTATGTAAAGTGAGAACTCTCTGTATATATACCTTTATATGCCTGAGTAGGAATGTATCCCTTAACTTTATAATAACAACACTAAGAGCAATGTTCTGATATAGGCCAACCTATTGTTAATTCAGCTGTATAATGAAGCATGGTAAGTGCTATTCATATTCAAAGGCTATTCTTGGAGCAAGAGCTAGATGAGAAAAATGTAATAGAAAACTGTACTACTAACTCTGACCACCAGTTGGCATTCATGTTTTGCTGCAAAGAGCTTGCAACCAATGACTTCAAAGGATTTTCTTCAGTCTCTTGTTTGGTATAATGATAACCATTATCAGTGGCAAAGAAACAGATGATTTGGTCAGCTTTTATAAGCTACAAATATCTTTTGCTAACCATGACAGACTTGTGATGTCAGATATTTTCTAATTCACTTTTCTTTGCTGAACCAATATTAATGAACATTCATAAATAATTCTCAGGAGACCTTGATTAGAATGTTCTGAGTAACCAAAAGTACCTCTTTTTCCTATTGCATATTTGTCTTTTTATGACAAAAATTTGAGGTTTTCTTTGATTACATTCTCCTTTTTTTTTGTCTAATTACACATATACCACAGTTTTGAGACACTACTTTTTTATAAGCCAACTAGTACTTTGGGAGGGGAATACCTATTTTTTTTTTGGGGGGGGAGAAGTTAATTTTGAATACCAAAAATATTTTTGACTATGAGTAAAGAGAAGATTTCGTGGGGATGTAGAAGCTTTCTTTCTGTAGATAAAGGGATCTCACATGTGAAGAGGAATAGGCATGTCGTCCTTGGTCTCAGAGAGCAGAATTAGGAGTGATAAGTGTAAAGAGACAAATTTAGATTTAATATAAGGAAAACATTGCTGACAATAAGAACTGCCTAACAGTGGAGTGGGCTGCCTCTTGGGAGATAGAAGGTTCCCTGTCACTGGAGGTCTTTGAGGAGAAGCCAGATGATCCCTATAGAGTATATTCAAGATGGAATTCATGTTTAGGAAGAGGTTAGCCTTGAAGTACCCACCAGAAATTATACACCAAAGCCCCCTAAACCTGCTACAAGGGGACCCCTACCAGGGTCCCTGGAAACCACCTAATAGGCCATAATATTGAGGGAACGTTTCACATGTGTTGCTAGAAACATACCCCAGATACAAGTCTGTTCTTGTTAGCCCAGATACAAGTCTGTTCTTGTTAGGTACCCAAGACTTTACTAGAAATGGTACCCCCCCCTTGGAACCATATTTTGTTGTTAGCAACATATTACATTATAAAAATGCATCTTGCAGAAGGTTCGGGGCTGTCTTCCTTATTAGGGAGGCAGTCACCGAAGTTAATAAACACTCCTATCAATTGTAATTGGCACTGCTGTCTTGTTATTTCTCGGATGTCCACTACATACTAACTGACTGAGTTGGCCTATTATATTATATACAATGTGTTAATGGGGAAAACAATTAAAAATTAAAGTACCATATGTCTTATCTGGCTTCTTTCTAGGCTTTTAATTTCTGTTTTGTTTCCAACAATATATGAATATAAAATATATGTTTCATGAATACTATTGAAATTTATATTGAAGTCTACTATAGTAGCTTAGTAAAATTATGCAATGCTATATGTATTTTGCATGTATCTGTTTCAGATTTTTGCCAAGGTGGACAAAAATTGGGGGTGGGGAGGTATGAAGGAGTCATGAAAGGAATGTGATGAGGGGCATGAGAAATGAGGAAATATAGGAATGTCCCAAAAGTCTTAGTGCGATTTGAAGGCTTGAAATTGCTCTAAGACTTTTGGAATATCCTATATCTTCTCTATAAAAATTATCTTCTGTTCTTTTAAGAGACACTTCCCATGAAGTTATACAGAATGACAGCTTGAATGAGGGTCATTTGTAGCTCCAAGTCCTATGACGTGGGTTTTTCTCACAATAACTGAGAAATTTGTGGGACAAGCATTTTTATCTTCATTTTACAGATATGGAAACTAAGGTGGGTGAAATGATTTCTTCATGCTAATATACTTAGATCATTCAGAACTGGGATTCAAACCCAGGAATGTCTAATCAGACCAGTCCAGTACTTGTTTTTTCAGGATGCTTCCTAGTTTACAATTCCTTGCTGTCACTTTGTCATTGTTCACTGACTTACTCTTCAATCTCTTGCAATCTGGTTACTGACTCACCACTCTATTGAAGCTGCTCTCAATTACCTCCTAATGGCTATTATGATGGCCTCAGTCTTGACCAACATTTTACTCTGTGGTCTGCTCCTGGATACTATCCCTCCTCTTGGTTTCTGTGAAATTGTTCTCTCCTAGGCCTTATCCTAGCTCTCCATACTCCTCCTCTGCCAACATTGCTGATTTATCTTTCTCTTTCCACTCTCTAAATACAAGGATTTCATTCTCTTTCTAGTCCTGTTCCTTTCTTTCTGGACTTGAAAACAATACCCCCCTCTATTGCAGGCTCATCCTAGGGCCTCCTTTCCCTGGATTAACCTAGAACATCACCCTGTAAAACCTGCCCCATCTCTCCCTTCCCCTTTTTCTCCCTTTGGTGAGCTCCTCCTGGAACCTCCATTTAGTGGAAGGGCCTAGGCCTGATGGCCTTCATTCTCCTCCCAGGCTTGCACCTGATTTTCTGGACTTCCAAATCATACCCTCCCATGGTACTTTCATTTCCCTTCTATCCAGTTTGTGAAGTGTTTGGCATAATGCCTGGCATACAGCTGGAGATAAATAAATGCTTGCTCCTTCCCTCCTTCTCCTTTTGTATGTTGTTTTCTGCTCATTAGAATTGTAGCTCTTTGAGGACATAGATTATCTTTCTTTTTGCTATTGTATCCCCAGTGATTAACCCAGTTCTTGGCACTTGGTAAGTATTTAATAAATGCTTTTTTTGTCCTTCCTCCCTCTCTCCTTTCCTTCCTTCCTCCATTCCTTCTTTCCTTTCTCCTTTCCTTCCTGCTTCTTTATTTATTTTTCTAAACTAAAAACAAAAATTCTATAAGGCTTGGACTTTATCTCTCTATATGAGGGTTCTTAACCTGGGGTCCATGAACTTAAAAAAAAATATTTGGTAAGTATTTCAATGTAATAAATTGTTATTATAATTGTATTCATTTTATTGTTTATATTGAATTATATATATACAATATACATTATGTATATATATATATATATACATACATATAATTATATATACAATATACAATTCAGGTCCCAAAGCCCATTAATAAGGGAAAATCAGTGCCTGTACCTGTATGAAGGGTGGGGTGGAAGTAGGAATTGGCATTGTACATCTACTCTCTTGAAGCTGGAAGCTAGAGATTCTGTGAGCAACTAACAAACCCAAAGAGAACCAAGAGACCCAAAGAAACTGAAGAAACTCACTCTTCTCTTTCCCACTCTTGCTACTTATATACCTTTACTTTCCACACAGGTGCTTGGGCATTGATCTCTATCAATAAGAAGAAAGTCCCAAACCAACAGGTTTTGGGAACTTGGGTTACTAATTTTAAAACATTATTCAGAGAAGGGGCTCAGAGGTTTCATCAGACTGCCAAAGGGGTTCAGGATCCCTGCTCTATATATTCTCATTTTTTCCTCTCTGTCTCTCTCTCCCTCCATCTAATTGTCTTTCTTCCTGCCTCTCTCTCCCTTGATAATCTCATAAGCTCTAAAGACTTCATTGATCACTTCTATGAAGATGGTTCCCATCCAACCACCATCTTTCTCATTCCAACACAGTAAACATTTACTGAGTACCTACTATTTTCAAGATACTGTGCTGGTCAGCGGGGACATAAAGACAAATCAGAAAACTGTCCCCTACCTCTAGGAATTTATAATCTGAATTTTCATATGGTTGCTGGGCAACTGTACCTGGTTGTTCTTCTGGTACCTTAAGTTTAGTAAGTCCAAAATCTAATTGATCATTTCACCCTCCCCCTAACCTGTTCATCCAGGATCAAAACTTTTAAGTTTTCTTTTCCACCCCCCCATATCTTACTCCCCCCACCCCCACCTCAAATGAGATATTTGTAAATTGCTTAGCACATAGATGGTGCTATAAAAATGCTTATTCCATTGCTTTTCCCTTCATCTTGTCAACTGCTAAATCAGGTTGATTCTATTTTCATATCTTTCAAATCTTTCCTCTTCTTTTTTTATTAAGACTACCATCTCCTTAGTGTAGACCCTCAGCATCTCTGACCTTGACTATTGTACTAACCATTGTGGTCATGCCATTCCCCCAACCCCCAAAACAAAAACAAAAATGAAAAAGACAATGATCCTTCTAGGATCAGAAACAAACTTTTATCCTGACATTGAAGGTCCTTCATGAACAAGCAGCAACCTGTCTTTCCAGACTTTATTTCGATTTATTTTTTTCCTTTAATCACTGTACATTACAGCCAGCTTCTACTGATCTCCTCACAGGGTCCCCTTTTCCCTCCATGCATTCCTGTAGGCTGTCTCTAATGGACCAAGGATTCTTCTACCTCTTCACTGCCAGGTGCTGAAATTTTTTTCTCTTCTTTTCACTATGGCCCAGTTCAGATGCCATATTCTCCATGACAGTCTTTTCTGTTCTCTCCAGGCCGTGTCCCTTGTCTTTGTCACACTATACCGATACTGGATGGACTTGTGTAGGTGTCTTGGTAGGTAGTTAACTCCTCAAAAGTAAGGACGTTGTGAATGCCAATCACTTGAAGAAAAAAAAAAGCATTAAGCTCTCTTGAAGGGTGCCAGACTTAGGGCTGAGCATTGTCCAAAAACAGCCACTGCTTCCAAGGAACTCACTTTCTAATGCGCAAGCCAGAAAGTCAATAACTAGGTAAATATAAGATTTATTGAATAGTTGGTGGATAATCTCAGTAAGGAACAACCAAGCCCAGGGTAAGAATAAGGAGGTAGGGAGCTTGGGAGGCTCTCAATGAGGAAGGACCTAGCGCTCAGGGGGGGCCTGGGAAAATGAGTCCTGGTGCAGGTGGGATTTGAGCTGAGACTTGGAGGAAATCGGTAAAAGAGGCAGAGGGAAGGAGGGAGCAGCACGTTCGGGGCCTGGCCACGGGAAACGGAGTGCCCAGCGCAGGGCAGGCGCTCGGTGACCGTGCCCGGGAATTGTTGGACAGCTCTGAGGTGCCGGGCGGAGGGCAAGGTCGGACTCGCGGGGAGAGGCCGAGCGGAGCCGGCTGCTCCGTGAACTTGACTTCCCCTCTCCCAGGCCCGGGGGCGGCAGGAGGGACAATCGGGCTGGCTGGCAGGCGGCTCTCACCCCTCCCTTCTGTAAACTGCCCTGCCCAGTTCCCGCTTTGGGAGTTCGTGCCAGGTTCGGGGAGAAGAGAGCATCTGGAGCCTGGGGAAAAGGGAGACAGGAGTGAGTGGGGGTTGGGGAGGCGTGCATGACTCCCAGAGCCAGGTGGAGGTCAAAGCCAAGGTCGGCTTGGACCTAGAAACCGAGCGAGTCCCTGAGGAGCCGGGCTGGGCGGGGCCCCGACGGGGCGGGCCCGGGCGGGGGAAGGGAGGGATGAGGGCGGAGGGGAGCATTGCCTCATCCTGTACATTTTACTGGAAACCTGCTGTACATCCGGAGGAGGAGCCGCGGAGCTGTCGTTCCGCCGCGGCCGCCCAATGGGCAGGCTCGTCTGAGCGAGCGGGCTGCCCCTCACCCACTTCCCCGGCCCCCCGCCCGCCTATATACCCGGGAATTGTCGGCCGCGCCCAGCTGAGCTTAATCCTTCTGAGTGCGTGTGCCCCGTCCTGCTCCGAGAACTGGCCCAGCGACCGCCCAGCGCAGCCAGAGTCCGTGTCCGCCGTCCCACTGGTGCGGGGGGCAGTGCGTGGGAGGGTGGCTAGTGGGGGGACACACCCGGAGCGACGCGTGGTCTGCCCGCGAGCATGATCCTGCAGGAGGACAGCCGCAGAGGGGAAAGCCTGCTCGACTGCGCGGCCGGCGAGGGCGGCCTCATGACCAGCCCCCTCAACCTGGCCTATTTCTACGGGGGTTCTCCCCCGTCTGCGTCCGTGGGGGCGAGCGATGCCAGTTTCATGTCCTCTGGCCACTCAACGCCGGGCTCCCCCGGCTCCGACTCCTCCGACTTCTCCTCTTCCTCGGTCTCCTCGGCCTCCTCTTGCAGCGCCCCCGGAGAGTCCCGGGCCAGAGGGGGCCCCCGTGCGGACCGTGTGCCAGGTAGCCCCGCGCCCCTGACCTTGGGATGGCACCCCCTCTCTGCGGGGCGTCCGCGGACATGGGTGGCCGGAGAGCCAGGGGAGGCGGAGAGGGTGTCGGGGGGATGTGCTTGGCATCAACTGTAGAGATCAATAATGGTTTTAGCCTCAGCCGACTTGGGGAAACAGCCTGGGGAAGTGAGCGTGGAAGTGACAGGCCGAACTAACAGAATTCATGGAGTTGTCATTTTCGATTTTTTTGGGTGATGCAATGAGAGAATTGAACAGGGATCAAAAATTTTACTGGAGTAGTTTGTGCCTGTGAAGGTCTTGTGTTTTTCTAAATTGCCATAAAACATCTAAGTACAACATGTAGAAAACTATGAAGAACATTATTAAGTAATAGACAGTGATTCATATACATTTATGATGTAATTTTGACGAATTTGAGGTATCACTTAAGAATTATGTTCTCATATCACCAGAATGACGATATTTACTTACCAAGTTACTTAGTAATAGAGTGACTTACAGTGATTTAAACAGTTCTGTTTCTTTTAATTATGAATTAGATAGAGAATATCTCTATTTCCTCTACCAGTCAGACCCATAATAATAAACCAGTTCAGCTTTCTCTGTGTTTTCTTAGTGAAACTAGTTTTTGTTTTTTTGAGGAGAGAAGCCAGGAGGAGGTGGCAATTATGTATTCTAGGAGAATTAAAGATGTCATATCAGTCTTGGCATTTGTAATCCTTTTTAAAAATTGCTGCCTAGTTTCTTACAAACTTGTTTTGGGTGGTTCCCCTCCCCCCCCCCCCCCCCCCTGGGTCTATTGAAATTTTTGGTTGGTTTATCATTTTTTGGTTGGCTTTATCTTTTTTTTTGAATGTGTCAAATTTTTCACTTGGAAGTCTTGTTTTTAAAGCCGTTCAGTTTACTTTTGTTGTGGCTACTCAATAAATGTCAACTCTTAGGATCATGGTATTTAAATCATGAGAGAATCTTGGAAATTATCTAATCCAGTGCCCTCATTTTACAGATGAGGAAACTGAGGCTCACTATGGAATGTGGAAAGACCAATGTCCAAATTGGGATGTCTTCAAATACAGTTCCATTATTCAGTGCAGTACTGACAGGAGGAATAAGCATCTTTGGGTTATGGAATTTAGGGTCTTTTTCTTGACTATGTCCGGATCAAGTCATTTTACTAGTTTCCTTTTTCAATTATTTCTTCTTCCAATTTTTGGCTACTGCCATGCCTTGGTATGCCTTAGTCCCAGCAACTTTCCGTATCAGATTTTGTGTATAACCTCTTGTGGCATTTCAAAGCTTAACAAAGCCATTTCATGAACTCCATTTTCCCACTTCCGAATTCTCTGTTCTTTCCTTCCATTCCCCTCTCCCTTCTTCAAACCAAGTGCCTAAAATGTTCCACTTCCTGGCTTTTTTGCTTGTTTATTTAATGAGCTACAGATCTAAGAGGTTATGACACAATCGATCACAAGTGGAACGCTGAACTCATCTTCTCTGTTTCTAACATTGTCAAGTTTTGGCTTAAGTTCCAAAACAACAGCTTATTTCCTTTTTACTAGGAAGACCAACAGATGGTTCTGAAAAATTTTTTTTGGAGGGGAAATCCTCAAGTGTTTAAAAAAATATTAGTGCACAAGTCTAATGTTTTTGTAAATCAAGATCACTGGAAAAAGTCTGTTTTGCCTGCCTTGTAGGGTGGAAATGCCAGACCTTTTAATCTCTAGGAGAACATAAAGCCTTTGTTTGAAGAACCCACGGAGTATTAACTAATAAAATTGCTTAATCCTTATAACAGGCTTATGTGATAAGGGGATAACAAACTTTATTATTCCTGTTTTACAGAGAGTTAGGATTAGAGAGACAGAGAGACACAATATGCTATTTTTCAGACAACTTAGATCTGGGGTTGTCACCACCCTTTTTGTAAGGGAAGAACAATTTTTTTATATTTCCTCAAAGCTTTGAGATTATGTGTGTGTTTTTGGGGGTGCTGTGTGATGGTGGTGGTGTAGTCAGGGGCTAACAATGATAATAGCTAACAGTTACATGAAGCTTTGAGGCTTGCAAAGTACACATACACCCCTTAAAGTGTGTGTATATGGATGCATGTGTGTATATATAATCCATATACACACACTATACATGTGTGTAAATAAATGCTCATTTGATCTTTACAAGAACCTTGTGAGGTGGACAACTATTATTGTCTCCATTTTATGGATGAGGAAACTGAGGCTTAGGAGTTCAGTGAATTTGCCCAGGGTAACATAGCTAGTGAGTATTTGCTGCCTTTGGAGTCCTTGGGAAGTCAGGGAACATTTTCAGAGAGGGGCTTAAAGGCAGTGGCTTCAAGATAAATCAGTAGGCAGGCCCTGAATCAAGACCAGTGGCTTTCTGTAGCTATTGGTTTCAAACAGGAGCCCAGAAGAATGTCTCCCCATGGTCTGTTGGCTTTTCTAAATTCCTAGTGGGGAATGGCCAATTCAGTTGGAAGAGACAATTACCCAAAAGAAACAAAGAAAAGAAAAGAAGTGATATACATTGATCTTTTGGCTAGGTACCCTCTTGGATGTAATTTGGCAATAACCTTAGAGGTTATTTAGATTTGTGTTTTTTTAAGTTGGATAAACTCAAATATGGTTTCTTTTTTTCATGAGCAGGTGAACACCATATGGCTGGTGGAAGGCAACAGAGAGGCCCCTTTCAAGGTGTTCGTGTGAGAAATTCAGTGAAGGAACTCTTGTTGCATATAAGAAATAGTAAGCAGAAGTCTTCTGCTCCAGCTGTGGATGGTTTCAAGGTAATGCCTGGGTTGTTGTGGTTTTTGACATAGAATCTGTGCTCGAAGTGTGTTCCTAACTTGTTTCACCCAGTAGGAAGTTAGAGGGAATTTTCATGGAAATGGAGGGACTGGTACTGAGATGAATGGGAATGTGGTGAGTTAGCAAAATTTTAAATTGGAAACAAAAGCTATTGAACCATATTCATTTCATTTTAAACTTGAATTGAGTCTAAGATGAAGATGAGGGATGGGGAAGTTGTTATGAAGGAGTAGAAAGAGTAGAAAGTGAATGTTAATGAAACTGATGTTTACACATTCAAACATTGGATTAATAATTTGTACTGAGAAGTGCCTGAGTATATTTAAAAGAGCTTTCGTCAAAGGGTGACCCTTGTGTTGTGGAGATGGCCCTGGCTTGTTGTTGTAGGCCATACTAGTGAAAAGCAAGCTTGTCTGACCACATCTTCTGTCCTCCATTTGGTCTGAGCTAAGTTCAGACAGGCTCATTACCAGGTTGGCCCTAATGTAATGTATGTTTTGGTCATGGAAACTTAAAAAAAACCAAGTCCAAAATCGGGCTGTTATTTATATATTGTGATTTTCTTTCCCCTTGTAGGCACAAAGTGTGAGTACAGAGCAGTTTACAGGTAAGAGATTTTTGTAATATGATCTAGAAAGGTCTTAAGAGTAAAACACTTTGACTGCATTGAAGCGAAATTTTTAAATGACTCATTCAGCATTCTTTTCCTCAGCAGAGTTGAAGAACGTATTGGTAAACAGTGGGAAAAGGAAGGGGGCCGATCCTGTCTCCGATGGACCAGCTTGCAAAAGGCCAGCTACATCATTGCACAGCCAGTTTTTGGTAAGCATTTCACATCTTCACCTGTGAGACAAGTTACATTTTATTTATTTATTTGCTTTTTGGAAGGGGGAGGGCAGGGCAGTTGGGGTTAAGTGACTTGCCCAAGGTCACACAGCTAGTAAGTGTTAAGTATCTGAGGCTGGATTTGAACTCAAGTCCTCCTGATGTCAGGGCTGGTGCTGTATTCACTGCGCCACCTAGCCGCCCAGACAAGTTACCTTTTAGCTGTGTACTTTAACAAGAGAGCCAATCTCATATATGGTAATTTTCTTTTTTTCCAGACACCACCCCAAACTCCAACTCCTGTGGATAGCATGGAAGATGTTCATATTAATGAATCGAAACAGAACAGCAATTCTGATCTGCTTCAAAACATTATGAATATTAAAAATGAATCCAATCCCATATCCCTGAATACAGTTCAGTTTAGCTGGATGAGTCCGGTGGTTATCAATCCGAGCTCCCCCAGGGAGCAATATCAGGATTTCCATGGAGGGCAGATTGTCTCTCCACCACAGAAATACCAGCCATTCCAAGTCAGCAGTTCCTCACAAATGATGGATCAATCTCAGATATATCAGTTTTCTTCTCCACAGAGCCAGGATTTACAACAGCCTTTTAGTCACATTTCAGTCCCAGAATGTAGTCAATATTCTGGAAAACCTCAGTCTCCTACCTATGAACCAAACTTATTTGATGGGCAAGACCTGCTGTTCTGCCCAACCCAAAGCTTTGCGTCTCTCCTAAGTGGTCCTGGAGAACCAGAGAATATTGCTCTCCCTGTTCAGACTTCACCCAGTGCACAGCAGCAGCCAAATGAGATCAATGTCCAGAACTTTAACCTGGGGCCAAACAATACCTGCAATGCCCTGGGCAGACAGGATCTAGGCTTAAGCCCTTTAAATGTTCTCTTGCCACCCCAGAACGTGACTGGAAATTCAGTGAACACCACACAGTTAGGAAAGTCCTTCTTTCAGTGGCAGGTAGAACAGGAAGAAAACAAACTGGCCAACCTGTCCCAGGACCACTTTCTGTCCAAAGATGCCGATGGTGATACGTGAGTACAGCTTTTTATTTTACACATGTAATTTGGGCACTGGTACTGTTTATAAAGGTGCTCCTTTGAATGCACTAGCTTCAATAGTTAGCTAACTATTCCCAATAAACTTAGTTTAGAGGAAAACTGCCACTAGAGAGATGACTGTCCCTACAAATCACATGACCTATTTTAAAATAAATAAAATATAGGTTGTGTTCTATGAATTATTGTATATTTGGAAGGCCCAGCACAAGCTTTGTCTAAAGAGCAAAAAGCAAGCAGAGAGAGAGAGAGAGTGAGTGAGTGTGTGTGTGTGTGTGTGTGTGTGTGTGACGGCCCATGGATTGTTTCTTTTACCTTATACTCTAGGTATCCCAGCCCATTATTTTAATGGAGGTATTAATAAAATATCTGAAGGGATCATCCATCCATTTTGCTGTGCTTTAGATGAGTTGAGTAGGTCTGTCCATTACAAAATAGAGGGGCAGATGAGAAACCTAAAGCAATTTATTCTCCATTTATTTTCTCCTCCTGTTCTCCAGGTTGCTTCACATTGCAGTTGCCCAGGGACGAAGGGCCCTCTCTTATGTTCTTGCAAGGAAGATGAGTGCTCTTCAGATGTTGGATGTTAAAGAACACAATGGCCAGGTGAGATTCTTGCCAGGTGTCTGAAATAGACACTGAAAACCTTAGGCTCCTGGGTGGGCAAGAAGGTCCTTGGGGTTAAATGCAGAACATGGTCTCTGAGCAGTTACCCTTATGGGCCCAAGACCAAACAACGACATTAGCTGAGGTTTTGAATAATTGCTAAGAGTTATCTTGAAGTTAAATTGGGTCAAAGAGTAGCTGTGGAGGAGTAAAATTAGCACTCTCTAGTCTTTAAACACATTGCATATTAATTAACAGATATCTGCTAAACACCTACTGTGTGTGAAATACAAAGACAAAAATGCAGTCATTCCTGCCCCCCAGAAGCCATTAGTAGGGTTTTGGGGGTTTAGGGGATGGGGAGAGGCCTCTTATTTTAAGCCATATTTCCTGTTCAAGCAAGTGCATGAGAAAAGCAAACAATGACTTTTTCCCCCTCTCTGAATGACCACAGAGTGCCTTTCAAGTAGCTGTGGCTGCCAACCAGCATCTCATTGTGCAAGACCTAGTCAACCTGGGGGCCCAGGTGAACACCACGGATTGCTGGGGAAGAACACCACTGCATGTCTGTGCTGAAAAAGGCCACTCACAAGTCCTTCAGGTAAGGAAACTATCCGGACTAGGCACTGTTCCCTGAATGGGAGAAGTGTAAGCACTTGCCGTAGTTCCTTCTCTCCCAGCTGGGGGCTCTCTTTTTGTCTTGACTAGACTTTGTCATTTGGTTGACCCAGAGAATTAACTTAAGCTGTTTGTCACATACTTATTTGTACATTTCCCCCCACCTTTCAAAGTCCATTATTAAATGTTTGCTTCTATTTAAAAAAAAATTTTTTTGCAGGCAATTCAGAAGGGGGCCATCTCTAGCAATCAGTTTATAGATCTGGAAGCTACCAACTATGATGGTGAGTGGGTAATTGCAACCTTGCTTGTTAAAATCTAACCAGGGCTTATGGAACCAGTCTTAGGCAAGCCTTACACTTATTAAATATTATATAATGGAGGATGTGGAAAGTGGAAAACTAGACTATCCCTTTTTCATGGCCTGCCAGGTCCAATAACCAGGACTGCAATTTGTTAGGGTTTAAGTAGAATGGTTACGGCAGCTAGATGGCGCAGTGGATGGAGTACTGGGCTTGGAGTCAGAAAAATCCATCTCCATGAGTTCAAATCCAGCATCAGACAATCACTAGCTGTGTGACTCTTCAAAGTTGCTTACACCTGTTTGCCTCAGTTTCCTCATCTGTAAAATGAAGTGGAGAAGGAAATGACAAACCACTCTAGTATCATGGCCAAGAAAACCTCCAAAATGGGGTCACACAGAGTTGGACGTGCCTGAATCGATTGAACCACAACAGAATGGTTGCCTTTTTTTTTTTTAAACCATATTTCCTGTTGCAAATATTAGAAGGCATCACAGACAGTAGAGCTGGTAGGGAATTCAAAGGCCATCTAGTTGAACTTTCTTATTTTCCAGATGGAAATTGAATTTTATAAACAATTTATAGAACATCTCAATTTTGAACCTGGAAAATGACAGGGCTTGTCTGTATGACTCTTCAGGTCACTTCTAGCTTCAACCCTCCTTCAGCCTATGAGTCTAGTCACACTTTGTATTCCCTTAAAACCCAGGCTTATTTCATTAATTACTGTAGTGAGATGAAAAAACAAACCATGAGCACTTAGATTCCAGACTCTTAAGTGGGTATCTGAGCATCAGATATGTTTTCCCAATAGCCATGTTCATTTTGGATATGAAGTTGGATGAATAGCTGCTTCAAGATTTTGTGATTTCTTCCTTTAGGCCTTACTGCTCTCCACTGTGCAGTGGTAGCCCATAATGCTGTGGTTCATGAGCTCCAGAGGAACCAGCAGCATCACTCACCTGAAGTCCAAGACCTTCTCTTGAAGAACAAGAGTCTGGTTGACACAATCAAATGCCTAATCCAGATGGGAGCCACTGTGGAAGCTAAGGTAAATTTATAGAAGGGGCCTGGGATTAGAGACAGGTAGTCTAGTGAAGTGGACAGGGACTGGGCAAGTTGATTGACCTCTCTTGTACTTTAGTTACCTCATTTATAAAATTAGGGGTGGGAAGCTTAACTCAATGGTCTTATTATGTTCTCTTCTCACTGTAAAATCTACTATCCTTTAGTCTCTGACAGAAAAAAGAAGGTAGTTAGTTACAACACTCAAAGCTTCATTCATGAATTTTCTCAAAGTGTTATGAAATGTTCCATTTAATAGATGTGTAATAATTGGGGAAACAGTAAAGTATCTTTAATTACTGATAAATACCTTATAAAATTTTTTTTATTAGCTCTTAACCTTACATTACTTTTGTCTTCTCTTTCCGCTCCCAAATTGCTTAGTTCTGAATTAGATCATTCTTAATCTAAAGGAAGAAAAAAAATCCCACTTTCCCTTGAAATTGAGATGGAAATTTAGTCTTTCCTTGTCATCCACTAGGGAAGGTTGTATTTTTTCAAGGAAGGGATTGCTTTGGATTGCTGTTTTATGTTTTTTTTTTTTAATTGGCTCATGTTGATGGTTTTCCGTTCTTCCCTTGACTAGGATCGTAAAAGTGGCCGCACTGCTCTTCATTTGGCTGCTGAAGAAGCCAACTTAGAACTGATTCGTCTCTTTTTGGAGCTGCCCAGTTGCCTGTCTTTTGTGAATGCTAAGGTGATTTGCTAAAGCTTCCTCAGCAGGGCTCGAAAGTAGGAACGAGCCTGACATCGAAGTCTTAAGACTTTTGGCTCTGGGGAAAAGTCCCTCTTGCTGATGGATTGGTATTATTTAATTTCTCCTTCCCCAGGCTTATAATGGTAACACTGCCCTCCATGTGGCTGCCAGCCTGCAGTATCGAGTGGCCCAGTTAGACGCAGTCCGTCTGCTGATGAGGAAGGGAGCTGATCCAAGTACGAGGAACCTAGAGAATGAACAGCCGGTTCATTTGGTTCCAGATGGCCCTGTTGGAGAACAGGTAACAACCAAATGGGGAAGGAATATATTTAGAACCTTCATTCACTCATGTAAGAAGCATTTTTAAGTATCTACTGTGTGCCAGGCACTGTGCTAACCACACACACACAAAAAAAGCAAAAGACAGTCCCTGCCCTCAAGGAGCTTATAATCTAGGGGAGAGACAACCTGCAAGCACATATACAAAGCAAGCTAGGTAATTAATTAAAGGAGTACTAGAATTAAGAGGGGTTGAGAAAGGCTTCTTGTAGAAGGTGGGATTTTAGTTGGAACTTAAAGGAAGCCAAGGGAGGTCAGTAGTTGGAGTGGAGTATGGGGAGCATTCAAGGCATGGGGGACAGCAAGAGAAAATGTCCTGTTATATGAAGAAAAGGGCTGTTTAAGACCTTTATAATTGACAGATGAATATCTTCATATCTCAGACGAGGCATATGAGGAAGGAATGCCAGTTTAGTTGCATTGTGTCCTCAAAGAGAGAAATCTGATGATGCTTATTTTTTTTCTTCCAGATAAGACGTATCTTGAAGGGGAAGTCTGTTCAGCAGAGAGCACCACCTTATTAGCTCCATGTGATCTGAAAGTCTATAGTTAACACTCACTGTCAGTTAGGCAGTCCTGTTGTATCTGTAAATAGACCATTTGCCTTTGTAAATGGCAAATGTAAGTTGTTTCTGTGAAACAAAGGCATTTAGTTCACTATTATATAGTGGGTTATGTTAAAAGAGAAAAATTTTTTAAAAACTAATTCCTCTTAACATTGGAATTTTACATTCCCAGGTGCCTGGGATCTAAACACTTGGACTTATATTTTTTAGTGGTTAAATTGACTAGGTAGGAGAAGATTTTTTTTTTATTTGTTTTATGAGGCATTTATTAGTTTCTTGGTGCCAGTTTAAAAGTGGGCAATTCAAACAAAAAATTTATTTTGGGAGGAATCAAAACATTTAGAAGAAAAAATGAATCTGAAAATATTGTGGCTGCATTTTGCCTAATGTGGTACCATGCAATTAAGCATGTAACATTTATATGGGTGTTTAGCCTTATGAATGATCAAACACAAAGATGGTTCAAATTTGCAGAGTGTATATATACTTTCTCTTTTTCTGTTTCAAAACCAGATCCAGTGTACATATGCTGCTAGACAAATGGCTACCCCAAATTTTAAGTGACTAAAGATTTTTAAAGTAATGATTTATTAATTATCACTGATACATATCTAAAGAAGCTTTTGTAGTTGAACCATCTACCAAGTTTCTGTGGAGAAACTGAATGGAACAATTGGGGCACTTTGGAGGAAGACAAAGCTTCATTTAGAATGTGATAATTTTTTTTTCTCATTCAGTGAGCTTCTGATAATTTTGCTTGTAAGAATTACATATTCTTGGGGCGGCCAGGTGGCTCAGCGAGTAAGAGCACCGCCCCCAGTGTCAGGATGACCTGGGGATCGAATCCGGGCTCCGATACTTAGCACCACACCCAGAAATAAGTGGCCGTGTAACCTTGAGCAAGTTACTTAACCCCGATTGCTTAAAAAAAAAGAGTTACATATTCTTGAGGAGAACATTTCTTTCCTCCAGGGTTTTTGTCTTACCTCATAGGAATAGCAAAAAGTCAGCATCAAAATAATCAACCAGATTTTTTTCTCTCCTTAATAAGTGTACTAATGATAATGTATAGTCATGTTTTGTATTTATTGTATAGTGAAAAATGTTCTATTTTATTTTTTAGTTCTCAGTTAATTGTTAACATATTCTATTAACACTTGCACACTAATTCCTTCTACTGGATTGGATTCCTTTAAAAGAAAAAAGTTTTCTTCAATGATGGGAAGCATCACATATGACTGATCTTTGTGACTAACTTAAATCCCTTTAAAAAAAGATAGCTTTTGGTTTGATCACATTGTTTGACCAAGTATGTCTTGTGGACAAAAAATAATTGTAAACGTTTGGTGTCAACGAATGTAGTTGTGATGCATACAGTTAAGTATACTTTGAATAACTTTGTGTGGATATAAATAAAGTTATTAATTCAATTATTCCATTGTCTTTTAAGTGTTTTCTTCTTCCCTTGTCTTGATTAAATCTTAGAGGGATAGCAAAACTTGCTACTAGATTAGTTATTTAAATATAGATCATTGACATTGTTGGAGAAAATGAAACATTAACTTGTCACAATTATATCCACGTCCTCAGGACTGTCAGATGCTAAATATCATATATGGCAAATAGTCATCCTCTAGAAGTTTATATATTAAGCATCTTAGATACAGCAAGATCAGATCTTGATGGACCTTGGATCTTTTTAGATTTTTGATTCCCATAATATTTTTGTTGAGGTTGGGGTAGTAAAGGGATGCTGAGAGTTGAGGGTTGGGATAGAGTAGAGAAAAATAGGATGGATTGATATACATCCATCAGACCTAGGGTAAAAGGATATGTAATTGAGTCAATGACAGGTACCATGCATAGCAACTAGAAAGCTGGATTTGAAACCAGGAGGACTGGCATGTAAGTCCTGCCTCTGACACACCGGCTGCCCTTGAACAAGTCACAGAAGACTAAAACTTGCCTAGTAAGGCAGCCTTAGAAGACTAAAGTATAGAAATGTTGACCTGCATTGACAGTGGGAGTTTTCTTACTCATGAGAGCCTTATAACGATGAAATCGTAAAGGTGCAGGCCCTATTCCTTTCTACTAACATACTAATCATTACCACAAATTAGTGAGACTCCATTATAGCATTGCCAATGTTCAGAGCAGGTAGGTGGCATCTTGAATGGAGTGCTGGGCCTGGAGTCAGGAAGACTCATCTTCCTGAGTTCAAATTTGGCCTCAGATGCACTGGCTGTTTGACTCAGTTTCCTTATCTGTAAAATAAGCTGGAGATGGAAATGGCAAACCACTTGAATATCTTTGCCAATAAAATCCCGAATGGGGTCACAAAGAATCAGAAATGACTGAAAACGATTGAACAACATTTGCGAATGTTAATTTCTCTTACTTTAACTTGGAAATCCATTACTACTATATATTGAAGACACTGAAGTCTTGTGTATAATGAGTCAAAAAGATGTGGATGCTTTATAAACATATTTGTGTCACCATTGCAGCTGGAAAATAGTGGATATGAAGGCAGCTCAGGATAATGGGAAGAACATTGATCTTAAGAGTCAGAGGGTTTGAATTCAGTGTGAACCTGGGGAACTTCAGTTTCTTCATCCGTAAAATGGGGTTACTAAATACTTTTGCTCCCTGCCTCAAAGACTTGATTTGAGGAAAGTTCTTTGCAAACCATGAGTAACGTGAATATCCATTGTTATTTAGGGGAGGAGCCACTAGTTCTTTCTCATTTGACACTATAACCTGACAATGAGCTAATGAATAGAAATACAACTGTACTTGACCCATGTGACTTATGCAATCATCGCAGACTTTTGGTAAAACAACCGGAAACAGGCAGAATCAAATCCATGGTGTACAATTTCTATTTCAAAAGAAACAAACTGCCCTTAGCATAGTTAGAATCACTACTGCTAATTTTATTTTTAATTTAATCAAAACTTTGGCCCATCCAGTGTGGTGTGCTTCATGGTGGTGAGGGTGAGTGTAAGAGGCCACCTTGAGGAGGCCTCTATCCCAGCTCCTTAGCCCACGTTCTTTTCCCTGGTCTTATCTTGCCCTCTCCCACACCTATATTTTTGCTTAGGTCATTCCCCTATGCCTGGAATGCACTACCACATTGTCTACATGTTTTAATCCTTTCCCTTTTTTCAAAGTTTAGCTCAAGTGAGACCTCTTGCCATGTGGAAGATGCCTTAATCCTTCAAGCTAGAAGAGGGTTCTCTATTCTCAGGCCACTGAGATCCCTCCTGGACACTGTCCTCAAACTCATATTTTTTAGTATAAACATATTTTACTCTCCCATTAGGTTAAAATTTTCTTGGAGGCAGGTACTGTGTTATCATTCATCTTTATATATCTCTAGTGCTAAGCAGAGGTCCCAATGTACAGACCTTTAGTAAGTGTTGAATCAACTCAAGAAACCAAAGTCTTCGGACCCAGAGAGGCAAAATGTCTCTTGCAAACAGCTCAGAATGAAGATGATAGTCCTTCTGTCCTCTGTGCTATCAGACCTTCTCCCTGGTATACTGAGGGGGCAGTTTGCATTTTCAGAAAAGGATTGCCAAACTACAGTAGGTCTGGTGGAGAGTGACCATGATGTTGAGTAGACTGGAGACAATGCTAATTTCTCTGACGTTGACTATTGACATCTTTCGTCATCTTTTACAATTTGCTGTGTATTAGGTGAAATTTCAGAGTTATTTTGGTTTGTCATTATCTTACTAATGCTTCAGGAAAGCTAGGTGGTGCAGTGGTTAGAGTGCAGGGCCTGGAGTCAGGAGGACCTAAGTTCAAAAATGACCTCATATACTTAATAGATGTGTGATCCTGGGCAAATCACTTAACCTTGTTTGCCTCAGTTCCTTACATGCAAAAATCAACTAGAGAAGGAAATGTCAAACCATTCTAATATCTTTGTTAAAACTCCAAATGGGGTCACAAAGAGTAGAACATGACTGAACAATGATACCTACCAATGATTTGGAATGCTTTCATACTACTATTAATCCTTTGCAGTTCTTTTGAAAACTTTATCCATATCCTTTGACCACTGATCTATTGGCAAATTGATTGTGGTCTTATATAGTTCTGTTACTTGTATATCTGACTTTATGTAGAAATATTTAATATAATATTGTGTTGTTTTGCTTTTCCCAGTCAGCTGCTACCTTTTCTTAATTGCTCAATTGTGGTCTTTTTTGTTTTTGGAAGGGCAATTGGGGTTAAGTGACTTGCCCAAGGTCACACGGCTAGCAAGTGTTAAGTGTCTGAGGTCACATTTGAACTCAGATCCTCCAGACTCGAGGGCTGGTGCTGTACTTACTGAGCCACCTAGCTGCCCCTCAATTGTGTTCTTATGTAGCGGGACATTGGTAATCAATGTATAAAGTTCCCATCACCAGTCTACTAGATCCCCTAAGAACTGTGTGACTGTCTCTCCATTTTAGAAGGAAGGGGGAAAGCTAAAATTTTGCAACTGGCAAGAAACGTGGACAATGCATTATAAATCTGTAGGTATTTTGTTTGTTAGAGAGCAGCTGATTGAACATGCTACACCCATGCCCCTGTACATACACACACAGAAGTAAACTACAAACCCCTGGGGTTTCCCCAGACTGGATCTTGAAACCAACCAAAACAGATTTTATTCTTAAATTTTATTATAATTCCCCCCAAATCAGGCAAGAAAAAGGAAGCCAGGTGAATCTGGACTATCACAGGTTCCCCAGAGTACAAATGAGCTAGCAATGGGGTTGTTGGAAGGAGACTTGGTAAAGGGGATGCTTTTTTTTTGGAGGGGGAAGGCTGGGCAATTGGGGTTAAGTGACTTGCCCAAGGTCACATGGTTGGTAAGTGTTTAGTGTCTGAGGCTGGATTTGAACTCAGGTCCTTCTGACTCCAGGGCGGGTGCTCTATTTACTGTGCCACCTTGCTGCCCCTGATGCTTTTTTTTGAAAGAAGTTCCAAGGCAGCCTCAGGCAGTTTTCTTTCTGTTTCTATGGTAGGTTCATGGAAACCCCTTCCCTGTAGGGTATCAGGGGCCCAAGTAGAACTTCTGGATTTGTGGCAGGAGTAACATAGAGGTAGTAGATAATTCTCCTCTTTTGCCAGAAACCTACAACTCTCATTCACTGTTGTTACACATACAAAAGTTTTTCAATTTCAATTCAAAATTATTTATTTTCTCTTCTGTAATTGCTTCTGCCCCTTGTTTGATTTAACAATTCACTCTTAGCCATAGCTGTAGAAGATTCCTTATCAGAACTGTTCTCTTCTAATGCTTTTAATGGCATGATATTTAATATTCAGGCTGCATGTTCACTTTGAGTATTCAATATACTATTTGTCTGAATGCTGTGGATAAGCTCACTTACTTTGGCAGTATACTTTCCAGGGATATACACATAGATGATGAGGTTGACACATGCATTGCCATTGCTCAGTGTTTGGGAGGCTTTGAAGGAAAATGTGGGAGAGAAGTATCAGGCAGCCTATCAAACTAAAGGTCTAAAAAACCTTGTGCTGACTTTATTGTCATAGGTCTGTGAAACTTGGACAGTATACCAGCACTATGCCAAGAAACTGAATCACTTCCATTTGAATTGTCTTAGAAAAATCCTGAAGATCACCTGGCAAGATAATGCACTGGGCACCAAGGTTCTTTCTCTAGCTGAATTGCCAAGCATTCAAATTCTACTGTAGAGAGTGCAGCTCTGATTGTCTGGCCACATTGTTTGAATGCCAAAAGTATGTTTGCCTAAAAGACTATTTTGCCAAAAAGACTTTTTTTTACAGAGAGTTCACATAAGGCAAAGATCACATGGAAATCAAAAGAAGCAAGAAAAGGACATTTTCAAGGTCTTTCTGAAGAATTGTGGACTTGATTGTGAGACATGGGAGACATTAGCACAGGACCACCCAGCATGGTGCGCCTGTATCAAAGAAGACACTGCACTTTATGAGCAAAGAAGAATTTCAGTAGCTCAAAAGAAACGTGAGATGTGTACATTTGAGTCATCTGCTTGTTCCTATGAACTATTGGTGCCTGACCTGTGGTAGAGCCTTCTGAATTTACCTGCTTGACATTCAATGTCCTCTATTATCTCATCCAACTTAATATCTTCTACTATCTCCCACATAAGTCAGTCTTATACTCATGTTCTTTCCCTCTATCCTCCTGGCTGTCCTTCAGGGTCTAGTTTAAGTCTCCCCCCCCCTTATTTACCTTTTAGAATTCTAGATTGAGTTGTTTTCTCCCTTTTCTGAACTGAGGTACTCTTGCAACTGTGTGCTTAATTATCTCTCTTTTCTGTACCTCAGGGGCATCACAGTGTAGGAGAAAAAGCCCCACTGGAGTTGGGAAACTTGGATTTGGATCCTGGATCCTATACCTACTGTTTTTTTTCTCTTAGCCCCTCTGAGCCTTAGTTAGCTCATCTGTAGAATAGGGATAATAACGTTCTCCTTAAAGTCAGTGTCTGAATAAATAAAATGTTGGGCTACAAAGGAGGCAGATTTTGTTGTTGAGTTGTTTCAGTCCTGTAAGACTCTTTGTGACCCTATTTGGGGTTTTCTTGGCAAAGGTACTGAAGTGGTTTGCTATTTCCTTCTTTAGCTCATTTTACAGATGAAGAACTGAGACAAATAATGGGGTTTAAATCCTGCCTCTAACACTTACTAGCCATATGACCCTGTGCAAGTCCCTCAGACAACTGCCAAGGGTGTATCTGTTAAGTCATAGGCAGGTTGAAATATGTGTTGGTGGAGGGATTTCCCTTTGCTGATGAAGTCATACATTCTTTGTGTATTATTGCATATAGTATTCTCATGTGAGAAAAGTGTTACTCTAGTACTACCAAAGAGAAGGGTGGATGCCAGAAATATGGTCCTGTCTTCTCACCTTTTTTTAATATTCATTGAATCACAATTATTTGTTAAATGCTTACTTTGGATATGGAACTTCCCTGATCCTCCTCTTAGTCTACATATCATGGCTTAAATCTGACAGGACACAGAAAATGTGGCAAACAGAATCATACCCTTTGATCTCAAATTGTTATTTTGAATAAACCTAGAAAGTATTAACAGATGACAAAAAGAAAAGCTACCCATAAAAAGATTTTCATAGTGGCATTATATATAATGGCAATAAAACTAAATGTCGGGGCGGCTAGGTGACAAAGTGACTAGAACACCGGCTCTGGAGTCAGGAGGACCTGAGTTCAAATCCAGCCTCAGACACAACACAAAAACTAGCCTTGTGACCTTGGGCAAGTCACTTAACCCCAATTGCCGTACCTTCCCCCTTCTAAAAAGCAAAACAAAAACCCTAAATGTCCAATGAGGGTGGTGAGTGGTGGTTAAATAAACTGTAGAACGTTAATATAATGAAACTTTAGTACAATCAAAGTAGACAGGAAAAAGGTATGCAAAGAAAGAACTAGATGAAATAAAATCAAGCAGAAAATGCAGCACCAAAGAATGGAATTCATACTGTTCTCCACAACAAGAATAAAAATGAACAAGAGTAAAATGAACAAAGAAGCTGGGTAAGGCACTGGAGGAAGTGATTGAACAACGATTATGACACTTTATGCCTTGAAATAAATTAATATAAAAGTGAAGTTACTAAGCAAGTTTGGTTGGCCGTATTTATATTTGATGTTAATCTTTTAATAAAACATTATAAAAAACCACAGCTGTATTTCCTACTCTTCCAGGAAGGTGTCCTTCATCAATGCAACCCATTCTGCAAGTCATGGCATGTCTTTTACTCTGTGTAATCATAGACTTAAAAGTCTGTTTTCTGATGCTATAGTGGTTAATAAAGTGATTTTGTCTCTCTGAGTTCATATATTTACTCTGTCACATATCAAAAGTCCTCACAATTGGAAGGGACAGGTTTCTTAAGGACAAAGGTCCTTTACAAGTATTCCAAGTGATCGCTAAAGTTCTGTTTGTTTGCTGGTTACCTTCTCTGGACAGTACTTCACTTACTGGCTCTGTACCTTTAAGTCTTAAGCTAAAATGTATAATTGACATTCAGCAAACAATTGCTTCCTCTGTATACTTAAGAGAATCAGGTATTTTTAACTATTCTATGTATTATGTGCAATTGCTAAAGAGGAGTATTCCATACCTCTCAAGCCCAATTATTGTAACTAACAATATGCTCTATATTCTAATAGTAGAGCGTAAATTATTTATTAAACATGGACTATATACTGGGCACCCTGTGAAGTATGGGAATATGAATAAATGCAGAAAAAAGTTTTTCTCTATCTCAGAGGAGCTGATGTTCTAATGGGAGAAAGAAAACACTTAGAGCAGGAAATTGGGGGAAACTCAGGAATGGATCCAGGAGTGAACTGAATATAGAGGGTATGGCTTCTTCGGGATATGATGGTCCTGGGTAGGAACTCACCAATGAGAAGAGGGGATCACAGGGCAGAGGCATTTTCAGAGTGAGAAGGGGTGCAGCAAGAAGACAGAGAAGTCTGGAAAATCAGAAAGAAGACTTTTTAGCAGATAAGAAGGTTTCTTTGAGCTATGGAACCTGATCAATCAATCAAAGATATAAACGAATTACTAACAAGGCCTTAGTGAAGTACTTTGAGATGCTGGGTGAAATCACAAGGTATATATACTGAGATTGTTCAAGAGATTCCAGCAGTGAAGTAGTTCAGCTATAGGAGGAATTTGAGGAGGCTCACTTCCTTTGCACCTATACCGAAGGGCAGTAAGGCAGGGATGGGAAAAGGGGAGGGAGTCCAGAATGAGTGTCACAGCTCGCCTTCAACCACCTGTAGACATGTCATCAGAGGGACTGGGCCAGCAATAAACAATACATCCATCTGGGAGTTAGATAAACTGGATGTACTGAGGAAAGGGGGCTTCAAGGAGCTTAATTGGCATCATCATGACCTTTTTAGGGTGAAGAAAAGTGCAGCTGTGTATAAGTACAAAAGCATTGATTCCCAGAGCCCAGCAAAGAGGGTTACTTCATGAGAACTTCACAAAAGGGGAAAAAAAAAGGACATCTAGTGAGTAAGCTTTGTGATTTACCCCTTTGCCTCTCAGGTTGAGTTCACTTTCCCCAAGAGACCATGTGCGTAATTGTGGGAAAATTGGGGGGGAGGAGGTGTTTTGTACCAACCCAGTTTAATAAATACCTCTAACTAAAAACTAATTAACTTCGATTGACTAATGGATAATCAATTGGGAGCATAGAAAAGGGGGCTTCTGAGCAACTGTACTGGAAATCCTTCATCTTCCTCCAGCTCCTCATCATTACCCTACATTGCTGTCTTTGTTGCTCACTTTTCATTCTCCAAGAAGACCAATGTTGTCTCAAGGGTGATGTCTTGACATATGCATGAGTTGGATTGAAGTGAGACGGGGCTGTGCAAAATCATCAGTCTCACTCTCTCCTCCAGAGTCACTGAGTCCAGTGGCAAGACAGGTCAGTATGACTGGCGATGGCCCCAAATATCCTAAACCTGAACAGGAACCCCCTCAGTGACATCCTCAAGAACTGGTCACATAACTTCCACTTGGAAAATGTCAGTGCTGGACAACTAAATACCTTAGAGAAATTCGTTGGAGTTATTTCTACATGTTGTTAGGTTTGTCACTGAGGGGGTTCCTGTTCAGGTTCAACGCAGATTGCATGACCTCTGACATCCCTTCAATCTGTGAGATTCTATGGTTCAATCAAGGGGGTGTAGGTATTAATCTTCTGTAGTTTCCTTAGAAAGGAGTAGGGCATGTCTGTCTCTCTTGGTTCCAGGGGATAACTCTAAGGGGATTAGAATGTCTCTTTTCTATTGGCATCAGCTTGATCCCCCATCATCTGTATTTACCTTATTGTGGGGGGCCTATAACTAACCCTCCAGTTCCTCTTAACCATTTAACACTGATGAGCTTTTATGAAGTATTTCAAAGATATAGAAAGAATAAAAGTACACACATTTTCCCCCCACACCTTGGGAGCATACTCGCCTTTATAGCACTTTGGTTTCTGGGAGAACAGAATAAGCTCAAATCTTAACTCAGTTACTACATAGTATGTGTTTCACCAAGTTCATGTCCAATGGCAACATTTCTACTGTATAAATTCTCATCTCAGCTTTCCCTGGCATAGACGCAGAAGATTGCTCTTTGGGACACCAATGCCTGGAATGCAGGGTTGCTGAGATGATTTAGGATTTTCTTGGCAAAGATAGTGGCTTGCCATTTCCTTCTTCAGCTCATTTCACAGTTGAAGAAACTGAAGTAAACAGGGTTAAGTGACTTGCCCAAGGTCACACAGCTAGTAAATGTCTGAGGCCAGATCTGACCTCATGAAGTTGAATTTTTCTTATTTCAGATGTGGGACTCTATCCACTGAACTATCTAGCTGTCCTGTAACACATATGTTGTATGATCCCTTGGCAAGGCAATGCCAACTCTGCCATCAAGCTTTTATAATTTTGTATTATTTTATCTAAATATTTATTTAGATATTACTAGATACCATGGTATTAAACATTTTAGATGTCATTTTACCTAAACATTTATTTAGATATTATTAAATACTATCTTATTAGAAATTTTAGATATTAAATATTGTTTATTATTTTAAAATATTTTATCTAAATATCTAGATATTAGATACTATGGTATTAGACAATTTTAGATATTATTTTATCTAATTATTATTACATACTATGGTATTACACGTTTTAGATGTTTGATATTTATTATTTTATCAAAATATTTAGATATTAAGCAATACGGTATTTGACATTTAAGATATTATTTATTTAGGAGCTAATATTTAAGACTTACAACAGAGACAAGATTTCAGATAGCTTATTTATATAACAAAATATTGACTTATCCCTATTTCAGGAGTTACTCTTCAAATGTTAACTAAGTGTCTAGGCAAGACAGAGCATTGTGCTTAGAGATGGGAATTAAAACCCCCAATGTAGGATCAGGCAAAAAATGAAAATGATGGGCCAAGTCTTTACTAGTTTAATGGGCATCTTCTTTTTTTGACCAAACCTACTCATAAAAATGTTTTATTCATTAGGTATATATTAGTGGATATACCTGTGATTCATAAAGAACACTCACTTTGCAAGACTAAATGCCTCTTTGTAAGATGGGAGTAAAAAATTACTTTTTTCATGTAAAGAATCTGGCAAGAAATATTTACAAGAGACTATATTGGGTAACTAGGAATGCAATTAGCATGTAGGATTCCCAAATCTTTTGTTTTTCCTCTAAAGGCTATTTCTAATGACCATGATCATTTCTGTATACACGAAAATCCTGCTCTAGAAACCTTAGAAAATTCAATGAAGCTTTTGCTTGCACAATGGACTTTCCATTGGTTTCTCCTTTTTTTTTTTTTAATCCAATGCATTCACTTATAGGAGGCAGTGTGATACCATGATAAAGTGCTGGATTGGGAATCAGGGAATGTGGCTTTTAGTTTTGGATTGGACACTGAACACAAAGGCAATTCTAGATGAATGATTCTATGGTTTGAGTTCAAATCTTGACTCCTTAACTTATTAGGCAAGTGACCTTGGGCAGCTCACTCAATTCTATGGTCTCAGTTTTCTCATGTGTAAAAGGAGGGTTTAAAAATTATTTCTTTCTGATTACATATAAAAACAATTTTTAACATTCTTTTTAAAAAAAAAATTTGAGTTTCAAACTCTCCCTCCCTTCCGCTTTTCTCCCCTCCCTAAGATGGCAAGCAGTTTGATATAGGTTATACATGTGTAATCATGCAAAATGTATTTCCATATTAGTCATGTTGTGAAAGAAAACACAAATAAAAGAAAACCATGAAAAAATAGTATGCTTCACTCTGCATTCAGATTCCACAAGTTTTTTCTCTGGATATGGATAGCATTTTTCATCATGAGTCCTCTGGAATTGTCTTGGACTACTGTATTTCTGAGAATAACTAACTCACAGTTGATCATTATATAATATTACTGTTATTGTCTACAATGTTCTCTTGGTTCTGCTCACTTCACTTTGTATCAGTTCATAAAGCTTTGGGACATGACTTCTGAGGTATCTCTAAATCAATTATTCTAATTCATATAATTTCTCTGAGTTTTTAAAAGGCTCAAGTCTTTTTAAGTGTCTTGTCATCTATTAGGGAAATTATGCATAGAATCACAGACTGTAAAGTAGAATGGGACTATGGGGGTTATCTAGTTCAAATCTCTCTGAATATGAATTCCCTCTACAATACATTTGACAACTAATCAGTACAGTGTAATGGAACCATTCTCAAAGTGCGGTCCTATGATTCCTGGGAGCCTGGAGACTTTTTTAGGGCTTTCTTGGGGTCAAAACTATTTTTACAATAATACTAAGATGCATGCATTTCTATTATGGTAAATGTTGATAGAAATAATGTACAGAAACAAAAGCTCTTTGGAAGGGTCCTCAATAATTTTTAAGAGTTTAAAGGGCTCCTAAAGACCAAAAAGTTTGAGAGCTCTGGTGCTATGGAGTGACCCTGGACTTTGAGTCAGGAAGACTTGGGTTGACCTTGGCTAAGTCCCTTAATTTTCTGGCCTTCAGTCTTCTCATCTGTAAAATGAGTAATGGATTTGAAATCTGGGGTCTCTTTAAACTCTATGTTCTAAACCACATTTTGCTTGAAGATTTACAATGAAGGGAACCTATTAGATCCTGAGGCAGTCCATTGCACCTTTGGGTGGAATAGCCCTCCTTGGAAGAAAAATTTTGTACTTGGTGTTTTAGCCAAAGACTGTCAGAGACAAGTTATTATATAAGCATTCCTCAGAGGTGTGAATGGGCAAAATTTCCCAGATAATTGGAATTCTCTCTTCCTCAAGCAAGTTCCACTTATATTTTACAACAATGCTTAAAACAAAAGACACAATACCACTGCAAAATGAAACAAAAGCACACAATTTTAAATTTAGTTTTTTGTTTGTTTTTTAAAATATAATTTACCAAATAGAACTGTAACAAAGCTATTACAAGCTCTTGCTCTTGGAGAAAACAGTTTCCTTGAAACCAATCATTTCCTCTTTAACATTTCTAGAATTTCAATCTGGACAAAGGTGAATGAAGAGATACTTTTTCTTAATTGAATTAAGCAAAGACATTTCCACGCTTAATTTGTTTACATAAGCAATTCCATTTCTCTCAGGCTCCCTTCTCTGAATTAAGTCATCTCTTCAAGGAAGAGTGATGAGGTTTTTGATGCAAGTGAGGTGGAGGATTTTGGACTAGGAAAGTGTCATAATATGATTTTTTAATACTTTATGACATAACTGAGGCCTTAGTTTTATATGTTTCTACACATGCCAAAGAAGCAGCATAGGGTATGGGGGAGACAGCTGGACTCACAGTTGATAGTTTTGAATTTGTTTTCCAACTAACTCTTATTACACTTTTCCCTTCTCCTAGACCTCCCCTCCTTCATTTTTCTTGACAAGAAGTGCACTCATCCTCAGTCAGTGAACAAGTATTTATTATATTTCTACTATGAACCAGGGGCCATACTGAGGGTTTGGGTTACAAAGAAAAAACAAATCACAGTTCCTGCCCTCAAGGAGCTCATTTTATCAGGGGGAGACAACATGCAAACAATGATATTTGTGCAAGATATTTTCAGTGTGAAGAGAAAGTAATTTTGGAGGTCAGGCACTAGCAGTTTGTGGGTGGAGAGGGAAGGACCATGAGAGGCTTCTTGAAGAAGATGCTATTTAAGCTGAGTCTAGAAGGAAGCCAGAAGGCAAGAGAGAGAGAGAGTGTAATGTTAATGGGATATGAGATTGTGTCCCCTTCCCCTTTAATGGTCTCCACTGTGAGGCCATTAAGGGAAGCTTGCTGTGAAAAGATTTTCACACCTTTTGCTAATTTCTAATTAGGCACTGAGTCAAGAGGGTTGCGATGCCCTTTGGCTCTGAGAAGCTTGTATATATACTCTGAATTGGTATTTTGCTTTGGGGGCTCCCTTATGAGAAGGATCTTGTGATTCCCTGGTTGAGAGTCATATGGCCATATGTTCAAAGCTCCCTGCCTGCTCAGAGGTAAAGGCTCTCTTGATCTAGGGATATATGTAAAGTATATAGTTGATTCAGGCAGTCAGAGTCCTGTCTGTTTGTCCTTATTTCTCTGCTTGTATTTTCTTTGTATTTTCTCTGAAGTTCAGGGTGCTGACTTTTCCCTGAACTAGTGAACATAATTAAAAAAAAAAGATCATAGACCTGTTAAACAGCTTTCCTAGTAAAACAGATCAAACAGCTTATGCTAGCAGCTATCCTGGATATGTCAGAGTAGTTGTTGAAGAGGGGGAGTATTTCAGGCATGGAGAGAGCCAGGGAAAAGGTAGAGAGTTTGGAGAGTGTCAGGAGATAGAGCCTTGTGTCAAGGAAAAGGTAATAAGGCCAGTCTTACTGGACCATAGAGGACACAGAGGGGAGTAAAGTGAAAAGGTAGGACTGTGAAGTATTTTAAAAGCCAAATGGAAGGTTTTATGTTTGATCCTGTACTTGTGAACTTAATTTTTTTTAATTTTTACATCATTAATTTCTACAAGATTTTGAGTTACAAGTTTTCTCCCCATTTTTCTCCTATCTACCACCCCAAAACAACAATCCCACTGAATATCCCTTCACCCAATCTGCTCTTTCCCGTATCTTCACCCATCCCTACTCTGACTTTCCAGTAGGGTACAGTGGATCTCCATGCCCCAGTGCCTGTATATTTTATTTCTCAGTTACATGTAAAATTATATATATATATATATATATATATATATGTATATATATGTGTGTGTATATGTGTGTGTGTGTGTATTTAAACATTTGATTTTAAAACTTTGAATTCCAGAATCATTCCCTTCCTCCCTCATCACCCTTACTGGGAAGATAAGCAGTTCAATATAGGTTGTACATGTGGAACTATGCAAAACATTTCCATAGTGGATATATTGTAAAAGACTGGCTATATTTCCCTCCATCCTATCCCACTCCCACTTGTTCTATTCTCTACTTTTATTATGTCCCTTTTCAAAAGTGGGTGCTTCCAACTTCCCTCCCCCCTATCCTGCCCTCTCTTCCATCATCCCCCTTCTCATCCCCTTCCCCTCTACTCTCCTGTAGGGTGAGATACCCTATTTAGTGTGTATGTCATTTCCTCCCTAAGCCAAATTCAATGAGAATAAGGTTGACTCATTCCCTTTTCTTCCTGTTCTTCCCCTCCATTGTAACAGTTTTCCCTTGCCTCTTCTATATGAGATAATTGACCCCATTCTGTCTCTCCCCATTTCCTCTCTTTATATTCCTCTCTCATCTCTTTATTTCACCTTTTAAGTATCATCCCTTCCTATTCAATTGGTCCTATGCCCTCTGACTATGTATACCTGCACACACATATACACACACTTACATATGTATCCATATGCCCATATATCCTCCTATATGTATGTATACATATATGTATACATATATACATACTTACACGCATATATATATACACACACACATTTCTATTCCCTTCAACTATTCTCATACTGAGAAAAGTTTCATAAGTTACAATTATCATTTTTCCATGTAGGAATGTTAATAGTTCAACTTTGATAAGTTCCTTATGATTTCTTTTCCCTGTTTACCTTCTCATTCTTCTCTTGCTTCTTGCATCTGAATGTCAAATTTTCTATTCAACTCTGGTTTTTCCATCAAGAATGCTTGAAAGCCCTCTATTCCATTGAATGACCATATTTTCCCCTGAAACATGATACTCAGTTTTTCTGGGTAGGTGATTCTTGGTTTTAATCCCAGCTCCTTTGACCTCCAGAATATCATATTCCAAGCCCTTCAATTCCTCAGTGTAGAAGCTGTCAGATCCTGTGTTATCCTGATTGTCTTTCCACAGTATTCAAATTGTTTCTTCTTGGCTGCTTGTAATATTTTCTCCTTGATCTGGGAACTCCAGAACCTAGCTATAATATTCCTAGGAATTTTCTTTTTGGGATCTTTTTCAGGAGGTGATTGGTGGACTCTTTCAACCTCTATTTTGCTCTTTGGTTCTAAAACATCAGGGCAATTTTCCTTGAGAATTTCTTGAAGGATGATTTCTAGGTTCTTTTTTTGATCATGACTTTCAGGTAGTCCAATAATTTTTAAATTATCTCTCCTGGATCTATTTTCCAGGTCAGTGGTTTTCCCAATGAGATATTTCACATTGCCTTCCATTTTTTTCATTTGTTTGAATCTGTTTAATAGTATCTTGATTTCTCCTAAAGTCACTAGCTTCCATTTGCTCCAATTTAATTCTGAAGGAATGATTCTCTTCAGTGACCTTTTGAGATTCTTTTTCCATCTGGCAAATTTGGCTTTTTAAGACATTCTTCTCCTCATTGCCTTTTTGAGCCTCGCTTGCCATTTGAGTTAGTCTGTTTTTTAAGGTGTTATTTTCTTCAGTCAGGTTGTTAACTCTCATTTCATAATTTTCTTGCATCGTTCTCATTTCTCTTCCCAATTTTTCTTCCACTTCTCTTATTTGGTTTTTAAAATCCTTTTAAAGCTCCTCTATGGCCTGTAACCAGCTCATATTTTTCTTGGAAGCTTTTGGTGCAGGAGTTCTGACTTTGCTGTCTTCCTCCTGTTCCATGTTTTGATCCTTTTTGTCCCCTAAATAGGAGTCTAATATCAGATTGCTCTGCTTGCTTTGTTTCCTTTGCTTGCTCATGTTGCCACTCAATTACTTGGCTTTTGAGCTTTTTGCCACAGTAGAACTCTGCCACCAGACAGGGGAGCTTCATCCCAAAGGCTGGGGTTTTCTCAGATGCTGAAGGTATTAATTGGGTGCTCTCTCTGAAGCCTCCACAAGCTCTGGCAATCTGATCACACACCCCAGGACCTCCACCCTAGACTGCAATCCAGATCCAAACAGGTTAAAGCAAGAGCAATTACCCCTTAGACTGGTTGCTTGGTCCCCCTACAATCTGCAGGCCTGGAGCTCTGAAGCAGCCATGTGGCAGTGGCTGGCCGGCTGCCATGCCTCAACCTCTTCTCGCCCCAGGGACAAAGGCCGGACTGCACTCCTGGACTCCCGGTTCCCAGAGTCCACACTGCACTGACCTCTCATTTTGTCCTTAGCATCTATGGGTTGATAATTCTGGAAACTTCCACAGTTGCTGGTGATCTGAAGTCCCTCCAACTTGTGGCTGGTTGTGGCTGCCCTGAGGCTAAAACCTGGGGCTCATGTGGGGCTCGATTTGGGCCCCAGAGCACTGTCCTGGCCCCTTCCTGCCAGCCTACTGGGCTGTCTTCAGAAGGAGGTTAGCTTCTCTTTGTCATTTTGTGGGTTCTGTAGCTCCAAAGTTTGTTTAGAGTCATTTTTTACATGAATTGGAGGAGGTGGGAGTGGGAGCTTCACAGAAGTCCTTTTTCTACTCTGCCATCTTGACTCCACCCTTGTGAAGTTAATTTTTAATAATTCAAATAGAATAGGCTACAAAGTGTGTGGTTTTTTAAAAAATTAAAATGGAGAGTAATTTGGAATTATACTCAAAGAGTTATTAAACTGCCTATACCCTTTGACCCAGCAATGCCACTACTTGAAAACCTATATGTTCTAAACTGTTTATAGAAGCTCTGTGGTGGTAAAGAATTATAAATTGCAGGGATGCCCATCAACTGAGGAATGACTGAACAAGTTATAGTATATGATTGCGATGGAATACTACTGTGTACTGAGCCCAGTGATCTTAGAAAAACAGGGAAAGATGAAATAGTGAAGAGTGAAATGAGCAGAACCTAGAGAACTTTGTATACAATAATAACAATGTTGTTTTAAGAAAGATTTTGAGCAAATAAGTTTTTTGTCTATTATAAATAACCAAATTAACTATAAAGGATGTATGAAGAAAGTCATTATCTGCAATCAGAGAAAGAATTGATAAATAGAATTATGTATAGAATAATTTTACCTATGTACAACTACTTATGTCTAATGGTGACTATCTCTAGAGGGGAAGTGTGGAGAGAAGAAAAAAAAGAAAAAAATTTACATGATAATTTTATTTTGATCTTTTTGGAGGGGAGAAGGCAAGGCAATTGGGGTTAAGTGACTTGCCCAAGGTTACACAGCTAGTAAGTGTTAAGTGTCTGAGACTGAGAATCAGGTCCTCCTGATTCCAGGGCCAGCACCCTATTCATTGTTCCACCTAGCTGCCCCACCCATGATAATTTTGTTGTATATTTGAAAGGAATGACAAATTGTGCATAGTAGATTTGCAGTTTCATGTACAATCATCTTTTTTATTGTACTATGTTATGGAAATGCTTATTTTATTCCATAAATTAAAAATAAAATAAAAATTCAAATAGAAAATTTTATATATTTTTTTCTTATTAAATTTACTCTAACTCAATTCTGCTTGTCATTCCAGCCTGTAAAAAATCTTTGTGGATTTGGACTGTCATTCCTTGTGTTGTCTCCTTCTTACTTTCCTATAATTTTCAGTTTTGAAAAGTATTATCTTTTATGATTTCATATGATTTGTTGATAAAAATCTTGAACAGAAGAAGGCAAAAAAAGTGCCCTGGTGTACTTCAGTGGAGACCTTCCTTCATTTTGACATCAACACACTAATAATAATCAACATATATTTTGGGTATAGTCATTCAACCAGTTTGGAATCCATCTATAAGTTTTACCTAGCTAACTTGTCTAAAAGGGGAGAATGAGAGTCTTTGTCAAATGCTTTGCTGACATTTAAGTTTACTCTGTTTAAAGAATTCTTCTGGTCCACTTCCTAGTGACTTTGGCACTTCATAATTTCCTCAATGTGGATACTTTGATCAATAGTGCAGATTGTAACCCATCTATGCCTTCTTTTCATTCTTTGTAACTCTTGTCCATGTCCTTTTATATATTCTCCATATTGGGGGCCCACCCAAAGTGCTGGAGACCTTTAACCTAGGTCTTCTAATATTCTGTGAGAGCTGTTGGCTTTAAACTATCCTCCTGTTATCCCTTGATCTCATGTTATGATCTTCTCATCTTTTCTCCTTATCCCCCATCATCTGGATAATATCTTTTAATCCATTCTTGTGCTTAAGTCATCATTGGTAATGTGATACAGGTTACTTAGTCTCACCATTTACCACCATATATCACATACTCATGGAATCACAGAATTTGACAGCTGCAAAGAGAATTCAAGTAAGAGCTGCTGAGTCCCACCCAATATCCCTTATACCATATCCAATAATTAGATCATTCAGCTACTGCCAAGGACGAGGAACTTACACCTCTTAAGGCAGGCCATTGCACTTTTGGTTGGCTCTGATTAATGGTTAGGAAGGTTTTCCTGACATCAAGCTTCTATTTGCTTCTTCTCAGCTTCCACCCATTGTTTCTAGCTTTTTCCTCTGGGCCCCAAAAGAACATATTTGTTCTTTCTTCTGTGTCAGAGCACTTCAGATACTTGAAAACAACTATTATGTCCATCCTCATCCTCCTTTTCTCTAGGCTAAGCATTCTCAGATACTTGAGGAATTCCCATGTGAGGCAGACTTAGGGCAGGGCCTGATTTGTTATTGTTTAGTCATTTTTCAATCATGTCCAACTCTTGGTGACCCCATTTGAGATTTTCTTGGCAAATATGGTTCAGTGGTTTGCCATTTCCTATTTCAGCTCATTTTTCCTGATTGAGAAACTGAGGTAAATAGGGTTAAGTGGTTTGTCTAGAGTCACATAGCTAGTAAGTGTCTAAAGCTAGATTTTAACTTGTGAAGGGGAGTCTTTCTGACTCCAGGCCCAGTACTCCATGTACTACACCACCTTGCTGCTAATGTACCATGGTATGTAGCAAGCATGTGACAAATGCTTGTTGGATTGTTTGATTGACCACTCATTAGGTATGATATATAGACTCTTGCTGTTTAGTTATATGTTGACCTGTCCCTGTGGTTCCTTTCAGTTCTGAGATTTCGTGATTCTGTGTTCTTCAGGTTCTGTCCAGGGTAAACCAACTCAATGGACTGTTCAACTGCATGTTATTCCATTGGCTATAGATCTTCCAGAGTTCCTGATCTGAAGACTTTATTCCAGGGCCCTGCAATCTTATCATTCACTCACTTATCTTTAGTTTAAAATCCCCATTAACTACTTTTGTATATCCTTTCTAGTCCATGGATCACTACAGTACTCTTGAGAAAACTGAGGCAGAAAAGATGATGGTAACTCCACAAAAGAGCTATAAGATTTTAGAATTTCAAGGAGATATCACTAAATAAGTGCTTAGTGCTCTCATGTCTCTATTGTTTCACTTTAAGGAGTAGAACCTGTTTTTTTTCTTTCTGGTTCAGACAAGGAAACAAGGAACTAAGCTTTTTCTAAGGACTTAACTATGCTGAGTATTTTACAAATATTATTTAATTTGATGCATTAGGTGCTATTATTATTCAATTTTACAATTGAGAAAACTAAAGGGGAAAGGGAATAAGTAAGCACATAGTACCTGTGATGTGATGCCTGACCTTGCTAAGTGCCTTACAAATATTTTCTCATTTAATCTGAATCAAGGGAGACAGAAATTAAGTGACTTGCCCAGAGTCACACAGATAGTAAGTGACTGAACTCAGGCCTTCTTGAATCCAGACCCAGCACTCTATCCCCTATGCCATCTAGATGCCTTTTGATCTGTGATTTTTTTTTTGATACAGGGTACTCCCAGTGAGGAAAATCCCTTTTCCAGTGTAGGTCCATATACCTGCTCTATAACTTAAAGTCTTAGAGGGTTTCTGGGTAGCATTGAAAGGTTCAGTGACTTGGTCATCTCCTAGTTTCTTTCATTGCTGTGATTCTACCCTATATAGAGAGTCTTGGAGAGAAGCGAATTATGTCTAAGTGCATATGTGTATGTGACTGTGTATACTCCCTTATCCATTTTCTTGATTAGTTGACTGTTGGCCATAATCTTAACTGGTTATTGGAAATATTTTATTATTCTTTGGTGGATGTTATCAGTGTGGTTTTGTGTGATTTAATCAGCTAGTTGGTATTATTTCAGTAGGTCAGTAGTAGACTTGAAAGGGCATCAGATCTGGACTCAGAGGATTTTGGTTCATATCTTGACTTTTTATCTCTTATGTTCAACCTTGATCAAGTCAATTAACCTCCTTGGATATTAATTTCTTCATGCATAAAATAAAGAGATTGCACCAGATAATGTCTCTTCTAGCTCTATATCCTATAATCTGTGAAGCTTGGCTTACTCACAACAATGTGTTTGTTTACAAAAATTCCATGGCAACTATTCAAAATAAGGAAGGGAAAAACAGGAAATGCTAACGGAAGATATGAACTTCCCATTAGCAGCTATCTAATACCAAACTTCCTTTTCATTGATGGCAAAGAGAAAGCACTATTTGCAAAGCTCTGGCTTCAAAAAGGATAGGAGTGTGCTGGAGCCAGCCCCTATTAGCTCAAGAAATGGGATCGTTAAATTTTCAGTGTTAGCTTTTATATACCTTGGAAATTGGTGAATGTTAGAAATTGGAGCTTGATTTATTGTTTTGTTGCTTATTTAGACTTAAGAAAGTGATGGAGAAAATATTAATAATGCAAATTAGACTTAAAAGTGTGTCATGCATACATTTTTTTTCCTGGAGTGCTGATTGTTAAATATTTACTAGCATATCCTTACATAAGGGTCTAAGTTCAGACTTTACATTTATTACAGGGTTATCTCAGTGCACTTTCAACCCAGGGCTCTCAGTCACAAGGTGCTTAGCAAGTGAAGACTTAGTCCTTCCTATTAAAAGTAGAGTTTGTGATTTTGGAGACTTTGGTCCTCATAAGAATGTTAATGTTATACAACTATGGCTCTGGTTAGTCAATTCTAAATGGGTTTGGGTGAGAAAAAGTAAGAATTTGATTAAACATTTATTAATTAGAATTAGTGTATTGATTTACTACATGTAAGGTACTCTGCTCTGTGTGGAGGATGTGATGATAAAAATGAAACAATTCTATCCCTCCAGGAAGCCTTTCTTCTGGAATAGTGAGGTTGTTTCCTTACTTCTCTATAGCTAGAGCAATGACTTTTGAGAAAGACTTCTTTCTCTTTGTTGTCTACAACCAAGCTGGAGTAAAGGGAGACCCATCAGAGAGAATTTCTGCTGAGGGAATTTTTTTAACCTTGAATATTAAGACCTTTTGGAATTAGAGGGTTTGGGGCAGGAAGGTGCCTTGAAAAAAGTTTTATTATCTTATTTTTACACTGCTGTTATTTCCTAATTTTTTCATAAAATTTTTCTAATGATTCATACCGCTCTCTCAACCCTCCTTTGAAACAGACATACAGACAAGCAAAATGAATCAACACATTGATTCTAGTTAACAAGGTATGTCCCTTTTCACACATACAGTGTGGATAGACTATTAGACTTGGAGTCAGGAAGACCTGAGTTCAAATTCAGCCGCAGCCATCTAAGAACCTTATGACCCTGGATGAGACACTTAATGTCTTTGTCTCAATTTCCTCAACTGTAAAATGGAATGATAATAGCACCTACCTTACAGGGTTGATGTGATGATAAAATGAGCTAATATTTGTAAAACACTTTGCAAACCATAAAGTGCTATATAAATATTAGATTTATTATTATTATTGTTATTGTTATTATATTTGACATGGTATTCCCCATTCCACACCTATAGTTTATCACCTCTCTGCTGAGAAGCAAAAAACATTGCTATTTTACCATTGAAACCATGAGTAGTCCCTATACCAATTATAGTTCAGAAATCTGAAATTGTTCAGTGTTATTTTTCTTTATGCTTTTGTGTCTCTGTAAATTATTATAACCAGATCTGCTTACTCCACTCCAGTTCACACTGGTTCTCCCAAATTTCCTAAATTCTTCGTATTTGTTCATTCTATGGTGCTAAAATATCCTATTATGCTTATATACTACAATTTATTTAGCTCTTTCCCAGGTGATATTCTTTCTTTGTGATTTTTAAAAAAAGCATTGTTATAGATATTTGTGAACATATGGATCTTTCCATCTGTCTTTGAATGTCAAGGGATATATATGCTTCAGAGTGATATTGCTTGGTGAAAGGGTTTGACTTTGCTAGTAAAATTCCAAATTCATTTCTAAAATGGTGGGATGAATTCTCATCTCTGCCAGTGGTGTATTAGCGTGTCTGTTTTCCCACAGTACTTCCAATGTTGACTATTTTTGCTTTCCATCATCATTGCCAACCTGAGGAGCATAAGGTGAAATCTCAGGATTTTTTAAATTTGCATTTCTCTTATTGTTAGTGATTTGTTGCTTTATTTTTTCATATGTTTGTTGATAATTTACATTTCTTCTTCAGCAAACTATTGGTCCTTTGGTCACTTATCTACTGGGGAATGGTTCATATTGCAATTCTAGTTTAGATAATATCATTTACAAAGCCACTCCCAGCATGTCATGAGACAGTTTATGACTATATGCAGCTCCCCCATGGATATTTGCTGGACATTCATTCCCTCTTTACAAGTAGATTTAAAAAACTGAGTTTTCTCAGATTAAAGAAGATAATAATACTAACATAGCTAGAATTTACACAACACTTCAAGGTTTGCAAAGTGCTTTACATATGTTAACTTATTTGATCCTCACAACAGCCCTAGGAAGTAGGTGCTATTATTATCCCCATTTTACAGATGCAGAAATTGAGGCACGGAGAAGTTAACTGATTTGCCCAGGGTCACATAGCTAGTGTCTGAGACAGGCTTTGAACTCAGGTCTTCTTGACTCACACTCTAACTACTGCTCTACCTAGATGTCTTTTATTGGTTAATAGATTTTGAACCTCAACTCTTCATAGATTTTTGGAAATAAACTAGACTTTTGCATAGAAAACATACATAAATGCAAAAAGAACACCCAGGAAAAGCTAAGTTTTTACAAAGCGGAATACTCATTCAATTAGAATTTATGGGGTGGATAATTTTCCCCAACTTATTTCCTCATGCTTCTACTAGGGTTATTTAAATGTTCAGTGAGCTATGTGTTCATCACTGAGTCCTCTTGCTTAGATGATAATCATGGTTATGTTGGCAGTACCAGTCTACTTTGGGTGTGTTTGACTTACACCATGGTTTCACTCCTTCTCCCAATAAACACACACAGGACATATACACAATTTGTACACTTGGCTTTTTTCTCCATCACAGTGGAAGCTCTTGAAGGTATTGGTTTGACTCATTCCACTTGGTATCCCCAAAGACTTTTGAAAACCCAAGACTTTTAAAGGGAAGTAATGAAGGGTTTTTTTTTTTTGCCATACTTACCTCTATGAGACATACTGTGGGGACATTCACTGTTCTATTATAGGGTCAGGATGCCTGGGTTTGAAGCCTAGTTCTAATAGTTGCTAGTTAGTTGAATGATTGTGGTTAACTATTCTGAGAAGGTTCCATAGCATCATCAGACCACCAAAGCAATCTATGCCACAAAAAAGAGTAAGAACCTCAGTTGGTTCATCTATGAAATAGGAATAAAAATACTTGCTTTCTTTTTTAAATTTTTTCTTTTTTATTTCTTTTGTGTTTTGGAGGGGGGAAGGCAGGGCAATTGGGGTTAAGTGACTTACCCAAGGTCACAGGACTAGTTTTTGTGTTAAGTGTCTGAGGACGGATTTGAACTCAGGTCCTCCTGATTCCAGGGCTGGTGCTCTATTCACTGAACCACCTAGCTACCTCAATACTTGCATTCTTAACCTTACTTGGGTATTGTAAGGAAATTTGTCTCCTACATGTAACAAAGCACTTTAGAGATGTGAAATCTTAGTTTAAGGCTTTGATTAAGCTTCATCTTTTTCCTACTTGATACCTTTCCTAATCTCCCCATTTATTGGCATCTCCCTCTTGTGAGCAGAAAATTATTTCCAGTGTATTCTATATTGATTAATTTGTATAAATAAATTGGTCCCCCCACAATCAAGTATAAGTTCCTTGAATGAAAGTATTTCATATTTTTTGTCTTTTTAGCCTCAGTGGCTAGTAGAGTGTCTGGAATATAATAGGCACTTGCCAATGCTTGTGGAACAAATGAATTGAATGAATGAAAGAAATGCTCTCAAAGAGCTTGTGTGCAGCCATTCCCCAGGTACTCTGTAGATCATGAGGAACACCAAAAAAAAAATTATGATATTTCATAGAATTTCTCAGTTACATTGTTGTTATATCTTGCCAAAGTTTGGTTATTTTTCTGACCATTTTAGTGTCTTTATTTCTGAATAGATATTTCTTAGCCTAGTGTGTGGTACATAGTAGGTACTCAACAAATGCTTGTAGATTTGATGGTAGTAGATTGCTACCATCTAGAGTTGAGAACTGAAGGAAACCTTAAAGATCATTTATTTCAAATCCTCCATTTTACAAATGAAGAAACTGAATCTTGGAGAAGGTAAGTGGTTTGTCTAAGATCACATAGGTAGTAAGTAGCATAGCCTGGCTTCAAACACAAGTCTTCTGATGCCAAATCCAGTGTTGTGTCCAAACATGCCACCTTTGATCTTTGGCACACTAATTTTCTGAGACTGGTGCAGCTGACAGTATGTTATATAGGACTGGACTGGAGGTTAGGAGTTCTGGGTTCTAGTACCAACTATGCCATTAACTTTCTGTGTGACCTCTCACTTCTCTCAATGAGGAGTTTGAACTAGAAGGTTTTTGAGATTTGTTATAACAGCAAATAAGTTTGAATTACACATGTGTTGTCTATGCAAGGTGCTTCTGTCCACGTAAGGTGCCTAAGAGCAGCTCATGGGGAGGTTTGAATAGATCTTATTGAAGGCAAGGACTCTTTTACCTTTTTGTGAGTGTCTACAGAGCTTAACACAGTGCTGGCACAAAGTAGGTGCTTAATAAATGTTCAGAATTGAATTATTGAATTAAATACTTTTGGAATTTTGCTCACCCACCCCTCTTCAAGGGAGACTTTGATTTCTGTCTGGAGGGGAGCAGGAGAAGGGACCATGTGGCCAGCTGTTCTTTTCTCCCCTGGAAGAATGGGAAACAAGACTAGGATTAGATCTATCTGATCCTTTAAATATTTCTGGTCTAGGCACATGATTTTTAGGTTCAAAGGCAACCAAGTCATTCCCTGGTTAATATGCTTTTAAGGGAAGGGTATTCTAAGATTCCACCTCTGGGCTTCTTCTACTTTGGTCTGGGAAATAGAACACAAGAAAGTGTGCATGCTCCCTCCCTCCCCACTCTTTAAACTTTAAAGAACTGATATCTAGTCAGCTTGTGTAAGCAAAGTCCAAAATGGAGAGAGAGCCAGACAGACAGATAGAGACACACACAGAGATAGAGACAGAAAAAGATAGAGACAGAGACAAAGACACACACACAGATAGACGGAGACAAACAGACAGAGACACGTACTGACACAGAGAGAGACAGACAGACACAGAGACAGTGAGAGCTAGAGACAGAGCTGAAGAGCAAGACAGAAAGAGGACAGAGACAGATCGACAGACAGAGACAGAAAGATAGAGATCTCACTCATCAGTGTAGTGAATGATGCTCAAAGAGAAAGATCAATAAATTGTCATCTCTTCTTGGAAGTCTCTGGAAGGAATGAATGTATCTTCTGTCTTCTGCCATAATCCTAAAGCAAAGTTTATCATCTGGCAGCTTCTCTGGTGGGGGTAAAATATCCCTTTGCCTACATACCTCATCTACTCCTGTCCTCCCTACTTCCTTACTCCTAATTATGTGTGTCCTGGTGGATAGACTGGCTGTGACACATATTGGCTGTGGGAATTTGGGCAGGTCACAGCCTTTCCATGCTCTAAGACGCTCTACTGAGATGCTTAGTTGTAGAGAGAGTTACCTCGTCAGGGAGCTCCCTATACCAGTGAAATAAGAGGGCCAGGCCCAATCCCTATCCATTTGGTGACTATGCCTAAAACATGGTGTGTGTGTGTGTGTGTGTGTGTGTGTGTGTGTGTGTGTGTGTGTGATGTGTACTCAACTTTGCAGTAGACATGCAGTACAATATATCCCTTTAAAAGGCCTCATATGCACATATTTTAGTTTGACTTATTTTGGAGCGGCCTACAATTATCTGGAGCATCTTTGAGAACCACTAATAGTCTCTATACCAGGAATCCTTAACCTGGGCCCTATGACTATGGTCTGAATTTTTAAAATAACTATATTTCAATATAATTGGTTTTCTTAGAAATCCCATGTATTTTATTTTATGTATTTACAAATGGCATTCTGAGAAATGGTCTGTAGATTCACCAGATTGCCAAGGATTGGACCATGACATTAAAAAAAAAAAAAGATTAACAATGTCTGTTCTTATCCATACTTTGAGAAAGACTCTTTTAGAGGAGTTACATGTGTTGCTATTTCTTTCTTTTTTTTAAGACCAAAAAAAGGCAGTAAGACTGACACATTTCTAGGCCTGATCTCTGAGTAAAGTGAGGATCGAGAAAAATCCTGAGGCATCAAGAGAGTGGAGTTCTGTGCAACAGATTCATTGATACCTAGGGGACCCCTTCATGTTGTGATGCTGGGAACAAGTGTCCTTTAGAAAAAAAAAGTGAACAAAGGAGAATTTGATGTTAGGCCACTTATTAGTATTCCTTTATTAAACAGGATTGACCAGATGAGGAGTGATAGGCCCTATTTAAAGCTAACCACAAGACCTGTTTAAAGAAATGACTACAGAAAGGCCTGCTAGTATTCAAACAAACCCAATAGTTTGCAGAAATCACACTGTCTGTCTCCACTTTGGCAGGTGTTAGTAGGATCAAACAAATATTTTCTTGGATGTCTCTTTTAAACAATTCAAACTCTGCTCTCCAAAGAAAATGTTTGCTTCTCTGGCAAACGTTTTCCAAAGGACACAGTCTATTCCAATCTGCAGAAATAAATCTTTGCCTCCTGTTCCCTTTCATTTTTACTAAGTTTTGGTTAAGTCCTTCTACACTAGTGAGAGGGAGAACAATATGATTATTAACCCCCTCTTCCTTTCTTCTCTTTCTCTTTTGTAATTCCCTCTGACCCTTTCCAGTTCTCCACCCTCTTCCCTCTTCCCCAAAACCACATAAACTTTGTGAATTCATATACATCTTTCTCTCTTTCTGGTTGGAAGCACTGAGGCTTCTTGTGGGCCTGATTTCACTGCTGATTGCCGTGGAAGATTTGATATGTTCCATTTCTACTCTGGTCCAGTCTGGTAGGCCTTTGCTTCCAGAAGCTCTGCATAATGATGCCAGACTTAGTTCAACTACTCAATCAGTTTTACTATCCCTATTGCATCTCAGAGCATTGTAGCTCAAAAAATCCTCCAGCCTCAGCTTGCACAAGACCAGTCATTATAGGCATGGACCATCATACCTGGGTCTTTTCTCTGGAATTAGGTTTTAGGTTCCTTTAAGCAATTTTAATAATAATTTGCATTTAGATTACAAGCTTTTTGAGGGCAGAGACTATCTTTTGCCTTTTTTTGTATCCCTAGCATTTACCACTGTGCCTGGAACATAGTAGGTACTTAATAAATGTTTATTGATTAATTGTCGATTGGTGTTACACTTTAAGGTCTATAAAGCACTTTACTCATAACAAGTAAGATAATACAAAAAGTGGATAGTACAATGTCCCCATTTTGCAGATGAGGAAACAGGTTCAGAACAGTTAAGTGACTTGCCCAATGTGCTGTAACTAGTATTTGACAGAGCAAGGGCTTGAACTCAGGTCTTCTGATTCTTTTCACTGAATTCCAGGGTTACACTTCATAGCCCCATAGGCAACACAGAACATTGGACACATAGGGACCAAATATATATTGAATTCAATTGGATAGATAAAAGAAACTGGGGAACAGAATCGACAACTTTCACAAAGGGAGGAGCAGAACTAGGGATACAGTGCTTGGAACATTTCAAGTGCTTAATTAATATTTTTGAGTGATTGATTGATAAGGCTTTTATGATCTAACCTGCTATTATTACCATGGTATTCTTTATCATATCATGTCTCCTGAAAACACATCTTGTATTTTCCAATGATTTCTTTAAACTGCACATGAAAACAAATGCACTCCTTTCAAATGTCACCTATCTTATTTTAGTTAGGAGAAGACTTTATAGGTTCTATAAGGAATTAAATATAGGATAGTTAGAATCAGGGAACTGAGGTTAAGAAAGTGCTATTATTTAAAAGAGGATATTGTAGTTACTAAAATTAATCATTTTTTGAATAATCGTGAATTGATACTCCACAATCTCAGGAAATCATGCAAGTGGGAGTCCCTGAAGACTGTTCTGGTGTTCTGGTTCTTTGCTCATCTATTGGCTAAAAGTTAAAAAAAAAGAGAAAACAAACGTTGAAAAAAATAAATGGAACTTCTAGTTCCCTGTTGCGGTTGTGGGGAAAACTGAAACATGCTAACCCAACTTTGGTAAATAAACTGCTGTGGGAAGGGGACTAAATGCTTTACTAGGAGCAAAGAACATTTTAATTTTTTTATCTGAGGGTTTCAAAGGATTGTAGAGATACTAATTATTAGGGCAGTGTGAAGAGCACTGGGTTTGGAGTCAGAACACAGGTTTGAATCCTGTTTCTTATACACATTTGCTAGATGTGCAATGTTGGCAAGTCACTTAACCTCTTGGGGCCTCAGTTTCCTCATCTGTAAAATGAAAGCATGGACTAGGTGACCTCTAAGTAATCCTTAGAACAGAAAGGGAACTTAGTCTAATTCTTTCATTTTCATACAAGGAGAATGAGGCCATAAGAGGTTAAGTTACTTGTCCAGAATCTCACGAGTAGTAAATAGCAAAGTGAGGATTTGAATCCAAACCCTCAAACTCTAGACCTCATTCTACTATACTATCATACCCATTTTAGTTTTCTTATGAGATAGATCAGTATTTTAATCTTCAATTCACAGATGAAGCCCAGAGAAGAACTATGATAAGAGGTCAAGGTATCATAGCAACTCAATGATAGAAACGAGACCTAAGTCTAGGCCAGCTGACCCCTGAGGTTCATCTTCTATGGAGCAATTTAAGAGTTTCAAAAGTGCTTTGCAAAGATAGCACTGGGAGGTAGAACACACACACAATTTATTAGACTGATTTCACAAATGAGGAAACTGTGTTTCAAAGAGGTCAAGTGACTTGCCTATAGATACATATTTAGTAAAGGGTAGGGCTAGGATTCGAATTCAGGTCCTCTCAATCTAATTCCACCAATGAAGAAACTGAGAACATTGAGGACTAGAATGACACATTTTGTGGGTGGGAGTAGGAAAATATAGATTGGCATATAGCCTGTAGAGAGCAGGCATTCAAACAAGTAGCCAACTTTTCCAGACTGTGTTTGTTTTCATAGCTGGTCTGTCCTCCTATCAAGTACACATCTAACTAAAGTGTATTATTTCTTGTCATTGTGGAGCGTGTGTGTGTGTGTGTGTGTGTGTGTGTGATAGATTCAGAGCTGGAAGGAACCTTGGAGTCTTGCAATTCACCTCTCCCATCCCCAATTTTGAGATGAGGAAGTTGAGGCCCAGAGTAGTTAAGGAATTCCCCCCAAATTATACAAGTGAAAGAGGTAGGCTTCAAAACTGGTTCCTTCAACTCAAAGGTAGCATTATTTCCATAGCACGACAAGGTCAGGTTCTGGGGAGACTGCAGAAGGAGAAGAAGGTTATTTAACCCATAAAATGAAGTGAATCTTCATGTTTAAACAATCCTAGAGTTCAACAGTTTAATCTTTTTTCAAATGAAGACATGATTCAGTTAACTTATTGAGTATCTGAGATTTTCCATTAGATGAGGGGATATCAGCTGCAGAGAGATCGTAATTCTTGACTTTTCCAGACTTACATAATATACAAATCTAGAATTTGCATCTGTTTTCCAATGCACACGGGGTTGTGCTTTCTTTATATTTTAGCTAACAACATTAGATTTTATTTATTATTGTTTACTATTCATTCATTATTTTTTTAGGGGCAGCTAGGTGGTACCTGGAGTCAGAAAGACTCATCTTCATGGTCTCAAATCTGGCCTCAGAAACTTACTAGCTGTGTGACCCTGGGCAAGTCACTTAACCCTGTTTGCCTTAGTGTCTTCCTCTGTAAAATAAGCTGGAGAAGGAAATGGCAAACCACTCCAGTATCCTTGCCCAGAAAACTCCAAATAGGGTGATGAAAAGTAGGACATGAGGGAAAAAAGATTCAACCAATCTAGATTCTGTATCTCTCTTCCAGTGTATATGGGGTTGTATATACAGATACATATAATGTATATATGTGTGTATATATACATACATACATACACACATGTATAGATAGTCTATGGAGAAATCAAAATAGGAAACAGGCATGAATTTGCTGAAGCAAAGAAGACAAGAAGAAATTAAGGAAAAAGTGCTATCCTTTTTTATCAATATGCTTGCATACTAGTGTTAAAGAGAGAACATATTTTACCTAGATTTAAGGAGTGTTGAGGTGTGTGTGTGTTAAATGCTTTAATAGTTTTTTTTATTAAGGGAAGGATAATGAATGGGACAGAATATTTTATCTCAAGTAGAGAGAGGCTGAGAGTTGCAACAGAAAAGGTAATGACCACTCTAGGTTTCAAATCCTAGTTTTCTGACAAGCTAAGTTATAGTCTTTTACCCCTACTTGACATATATACACTCCCCCTTTCATCCAGGCATGCAGACTCATGTAAACGGAGTATCTATCTACAAGGTGTGCTGAGAGCATTGCATGAGTATTATTCTTTTACAACACCACTTGAGTGTTGGCCCTGTTGAAGTAGTCACCTTGGGAGATTCCACACTTACTCTAATGCTGTGGCTCTTGCTTGAAGCCTTTTTGGAACTTCTCTTTTGGAATCATCTTCTGATCTTATACCATTTTCTTTTGAGTGTTTTCAAGCTTGGCCCTTCGAAAGAGCAACTTGATTTTTTGGAAAGAGCCAAAAGCATTTCAGAGACAAGTTTGGCCAATAAAAGTGTGTTGTACCTTTTTGGAGAGATGGTTGTTAAATATTTACCAGAATACCACCAGTATCAGTATGTTTGCTTGCCATAAAGTGAGGCTGGTTGCATCAGGGAGTTGAAGTCAGCCCTGCCTACATATCCGTGCCCTCTCCTAGGCTAAGACCCTTCCAGAGGCACATTTCCGAAAACACGGAAGTATAATGTTGCTCCCCAAGCCTACCAGGACACATGGTAATAATAACAGGTAGATAGTTCTGCCAAAGGAGAGAGAATGGGGAAAGAGAAGAAAGTTTGGCACAGCTCTGGGAGATGTGCACAAAGAGGGACTGGAATGAAGGAAAGAAGGGGATCGAGTGGACCGAAAAGTATGAAGGGGATCAGTCAAGAGTTATACTGTGGTGACTTCTTTTTCCTCATAGTAAAAGCCCAAGAGGATAATTAGCTCATTCATGTGTCCCTTTGATCCATCTCAATGAGTCTCTTGTAAACTGATGAAATTATTAATCTAAATAAGCCATCTCTGTTCTATTAATTAGTCATCTTTCATATAAACCATCATCATCTCCACCTCTTTTCCCTTGCCTGAAAACCATTATTCCTTGTACCATGTGTGGAGGAAGAGAGAGAACAGGAGGTTTCTGCAGAGCTGGCCTGGGTTAATTTGAAGGATGAGGCACCTACTCATAAAACACCTGAGGAGACCAAAGCCCAGCACTTGGCTCTGATTTGGCCCTCCCTACCCTTGGGTGAGGATGAGTCAAGGATGGGAGGATCCCGGCAAAAGCTCACTGTGGAGGGAGGCTGGATCAGGGGATGGTAAATGTGAAGTCAGGCTGTCTGTAGGCTTGAGGACTTCTCTTGTTGGGTTCTGTCTGCTCTTCTACTTGGCTTGGTCAACACTCTGCCCTCCAGTTCCTTCCCTTCCTCCAGTCTCTTCTTATTCTTTATTCTCTAATGCCCCTAGCACAGACATATTCCTAGTCAATCTTGTCTTCTGATTTGTTTTGAGAAGATGAAATAGAGGATGAGGGTAAGGTATGGTCAAGTCAGCTGAAAGCGATTGTTCCCTTTTCAGTGTGAGCATGTTCACCCTGGAAATCAGCAATCACTGCAAATCAGAATTGCTTTGTTGATAGTGTAGATTTGGTACTTTTGTTAACAAAGTGGATTAAAATGAAAAGTGTGTGTGCATTTGATTTCTTTCACCAGAGCCCAGTTACTAAACATTTATCAACACATTGCTGGATGAGGGAAAACTAGGTGGCTCAGTGGATTGAGTGCCTGGCATAGATTCAGGAGGACTTGAGTTCAAATCCTGCCTCAGACACTAAATAGTTCTTTGACTCTGGGTAAGGTATTTAACCTCTGGCCATAGTTTTATCATCTGTATAATGGAAATAATATTATTATTACTACTCCATCTGTATAATGGGAATAATATTATTATCCCTACTTCAAGGGCTGGTGTGAGGATGCAATGAAATAATATTTGTAAAGTGCTTAGCCTAGTGCCTGGGACATACTAGGCACTAAATAAATGTTAGCTGTTATTATTATTGGAGGCAGCTAGGTAGCTCAGTGGATAGAGCTCTGGGCCTGGAGTCAGGAAGACCTGAGTTCAAATCCAGCCTTAGACACTGACTAGCTGTGTGACCCTGGACAAATCACTTAACCTCTGTTTCTCTTGGCAAGCCACTACAGCATCTCTGAAAAGAAAACCCCATGGACCGTACTGGTGTGCTATGTGGTCCATGGGGTCATGAAGAGTCAGACATGACTGAAAAAAAATTATTATTATTATAGAGCAGGTTTCCAGGGTAGTGAAGATACTGACCAGGTGAGGAGTGAGAACAGTGCCAATAATATATGCTGGAGGAAGAAGGAGTAAGAAATACCAGACAAGCCATAAGCAGAGCTCCCTTTGGCCTAGTCAACACACTAGGACTGGTAACAAATTTTGCAATGAATTCTTGTTGACTGATTTTTGCCAATCTGTGCCAATGTTGACTATGTTATTTCCTCCCCCATGTTATCCATTCCTTCTCTTTATGTTGCTTTCCAATGTTATGAAGATTTTACAATACTTCTTAATAATAGCTCCTATTTAGATGATGCCTTACAAATGGTTTTCCTCACAGCACCGTGAGGTGTATAGTGTTGGCATAGTAGATGGAGCGAAAGAACTTGGAGTCAAGAGCAGCAGAGTTAGAACCCTGCCAAAGTCACTTACTGCTGTGTGGCCCTGGCCTGGGGTTGCTTAACTTCTCAGCCTCAGTTTCCTCATCTATAAAATGGGGATAAACTACCAATCTCACAGGGTCATTGTGAAGATCGAATGACACGACATACGTAAAGCATGATTTGTGAAACTGATATATGTTATCAGTTTTCATTCCCATTTTGACAGACAAGCCAACAGAGGCCCAGTGAGATTAAGTGACTGTCATATATCTTGAGGTTGTCAAAGTCCATCAGGATACAAGCTTTAGCAGATTTTTCCAAAGTGGAAGCGTTTTGAGTAGGGGTCTCAAAGGGAATTATTTGTTCATTGTCTGAGGACCAACTTAGCAAAGTTTGAAGGGGTTCATTGACCATAGGTTGGCCTCCTGGTGATGAAATTTTGGGGCACAGTAACTCACAAAGTGGGTCTCTAACCTTTAACAGCATCTACATCGATGGAGAGAGCACCCACACAAGTGCAGTAATAGCTTTTTGGAAACTGAAGTAAATGCCACAATTAGTAATAGAATTAAGGTGGCATGCAGACCATTCTGTTCCAGGACTCTTAGCAGTGCCCACTTTCTGGTCTGAGATGCCTCTGCTCTGCAGAGGAAGGTCAGTAGAGGAGGGTAGTCTGGGGTTCCTCTCTGGGCCTGTTATTCCCCTTCAAGCCCCTATTATCACATGTAATTATTTACATGTCTTTCACCTCTGTTGACAAAAAAGAAAAATACTTTTTGAGTTATGACTCTTCAATAATCCCTTCCCCAGTTCTTTTTCAGCCCAGAAGGAATCAGAGCTAAGGAAAAACAATGAGATGAGATGAAAACAATGGGAAAAAGATGAATGAAACATGTCTTGGTGTCCCTGGAACTCAACAATTTTTACATTGATTTTTGTTCTCTCTTTCACTCTCTTTACTCCCTGTGGGGAAACCGCAACACCCCCTTCCCCCACCCCCTGCCAATATTCCAAATGTTGCCCTGTAGGACTGTATCACAGTTGACTGTATCACAGGTCATGCTAGTACTATGTGAGATGTCTATCTCCCAGGCAAAGAATGGCAGATGAGATTGCCCCAGTGTAGCTGGTACCATAAAAGACACTGCACCCCTAAGGCATAAGTGGGTAGGGCAGAGCCTACAGAAAGAATTTGAAACTGTTTGTTCTTGGAAGGCAGGGTGGTAGGGGAAACGCCCAAGAATCCTGGCAGATTCAGAGGGGAAAAGAATTCAAATCTCCCCACCCCTACATTGTCAGGATCACCTAGGAAATGGAAGAGAATTTTTCATAGGGGAGAGAAAATGTGACTTGGTTGTTCCCTTGGACTCTTGGTCCAGCTTACAATGCACAGTAACTCTCAGGATTTCATTTTGGGCAGGATCCCATTGAAACCATTTGAAGTAGCTCATCAAATTAAACAGGCTAAGGAATGAGATTTCCTAACTTGAAGACCTCATTCTAGTATCTTTTAACTTTTCAGTTTAACTTGGAGTAAATAGATCTGGGTTTAAATCTCAGTGCAAGTTACTTTCAGAGGCTCAGTTTCATTACAGATATATAGATATATGTATGTATATATGTATACACACATGTACATATACATATAGACACATACATACATATCTCTCTCTCTCTGTATATATCTTTATCACCTGAAGATGCTTGTACAACCTGCCTCAGAGGGTTGCTGAAGAAAGAGCTTTTTAGATTTTAACAAGTTATGTTAACTGTGAATTATTGTCACAATTCAATTGAACAAATATGTGTGTTTGAGACACTATACTTGATTCTGGGGGTAGTGATTTAAAAAAGTGACCTAATTCTTGCCCTCAAGTGGGGAGATGAGACATGTACACAAGTAACTATAATGCAAGTTAAAAAATGATGATGTGAGAAATGAAAATTAAAACAACTCTGAGGTACCATCTCACATCTATCAGATTGGCTAATATAACAGAAAAGGAAGACAACAAAAGACAAAAAAAAAGTGAGGTAGAAAAAATTGTAACACTAAGGCCCTCTTGGAGGAGTTGTGAACTGGTCCGACTACTCTGGAGAACAAATTGGAACTATGTCCAAAGGGCTATAAATCTGTACACACCCTTTGACCCAGCAATATCACTACTAGGTCTGTACCTCAAAACAAATTTTAAAAAAGGAAAAGGTCCTATATGTACAAAAATATTTATAGTAGTTCTCTTTATGGTATAAAGAACTGGAAATTGAGGGGATGCCCATCAAGTGGGGAATGGCTAAACAAGCTATTGTGGATGATTGTGATGGAATACTATTGTGCTATAAGAAATGACAAGCAGGAATGCTCTCAGAAAAACCTGGGAAGACTTACATCAAGTAATGCAAAGTGAAGTAAGCAGAGCCAGGGGATAATTGTACACAGTAACAACAATATTGTACAATGATCAGCTGTGAGTGACTTAGCGATTCTCAGCAATACAAAGATCCAAGACAATTTCAAAAGATTCATGATGAAAAAGTGGTATCTACCTCCAGAGAAACAACTGATAGAGTCTGAATGCAGATTGAAGCATAGTTTTAAAACTTTATTTTTCTTGTTTTTTTTTTCTTGGGGGGGGGGAGAGGGAGTGTCTGTGTTCTCTTTTCCAACATTGCTAACATGGAAAAATGATTTGCATGACTTCATATGTATAATGTATATCAAAGTGCTTGCCTTTTCAAGGCAAGGAAGAGAGTGGAATGAGAAAAGGAGGGTATTTAGAACTCAGAATTTTAAAAAAATGAATGTTAAATTTGTTTTTACTTGTAATTGAGAAAAATAAAAACTATTAAGAAAAAAAGAAAATGATGACATACACAGGAGAGGTCAAATGGTGTGGTTGGAGAGAATTAGGACAGAAGGGATTAAATCTACCTGGGAGAATGAGAGCCAGAGGGCCTGGGAACATTAAAATAGGAGAGGGCAACAAAGCAGAATCTTGAAGGAAGGAGAAAGTTGTTAATAGGCCAAGATAGGGTTGAGAGGAATCTATTCCCATTCTGAGGAATAAATAAATAAATATATATAATATAAAAATATAGAAATATTAATAAATAAATAAAATCCTAGATCCAGAAGCACTAAGGATGAAATAGAGCAGATTCCCTATCCCTGAAATAGAGGAATAATTTGATAACAATAATAACTTAGTAATAATTAGAGAATAATTTGGTTGGATTATAAAGTGGGCAAATGGAGGTACATGAAAGAAGGTTGTAAAGATAAATTGGAACGAATTCATGGGGGCCTTGTAGGCCAGACTAAGGAATTTGCATTTTCTTTGTTAGGAAAAGTCCCAATGTTTTTTCTTTTGTTTTGTTTTGATATTTCCTTTTTAAAGTGGTGTACATTGGGAATATGACTTCAGCAACTGTGCATAAAATAGTTGGGAAAGTAGAGAGATTAGAGTCTCATAGAACAGTTAGGTGTATTACAACAGTTCAGAGGAGAATGTATGAAAGTGAAAGGTGGGGACAGATAAGAGAGAATATGTTGAAGACAGAAGCAACAGCACTTAACAATTTTCACCTAAAACTATTGTAATAGGCTCTAAACTGGCTCACTTGAGTTTCCCATTTCTCTACTTCCCCATCAGTTCTCTACAGCTGCCAAAGTAATTATCCAAATATATGTTGTTAACAAAACAAAATGATGGTCGGAGACTTTGCTTAACAAATAAAATACAAATTCTAGCCTGCAACGTAAGGTCCCTACAAGCTAGCTTCAAGGTATGGGGGTTCAGGAAGAAGGAAATGCCAAGAATGACTCCAAAGTTTCAAGTACAGGTGACTAGGAGAATGGTAGCAATGGTAGCAGAAGGAGGTAAGTTTTGAGGGGAAGGTTAAGGTATTATTCAGGGAAGATGAGTCCAGTTTTGGGCATACTGAATGAATCAACAGTGGGGCCTTTAGGTCTCACAGGCAGCTAGAAGTTCAGGACTTCAGTTCTGAACTGGAGACAGATTTGGGAGACATTTGCCTAGAGGTGATAATTTAAGCCAGTTGAGTCGAAGGGATTGCCAAAGGAGAAAGAAGAAAGGAGAGAAGATGACTGAAGCCACAGCTTTAGGGAATACCCACATGGGAATATTAGAAAGAGGAAGAAAAACCAGAGAGAAAAGCTAAGGAGTTGTAACAGATGTGTGAGCAGAATCAGTAAAGAGCAGTGTTCAGAATTATAGAATTTGAGTTGTAGAAAACTTTGGAGGTTACTAAGTCCAGTGGTACCTGATCTGACCAAGAATGCTTTCTATAAAATTTCCTACAAATAAATGTCTAGCTTTTGTTTACAACTTCCACTGAAAGGGAGCCAATTACCTTCCAGGGTCAACTCAATTCTGTCTGCTTTGGAAAGTTCTAATTGTCAGGAAGTTTTTCTTTACATCAAACTTAAGTCTATTACATTACCAGCTGTTCTGAGTTCTACCCTCTGGGGAAAGAAGGGACAAAACAAATCTCTATTAATTGTATGTTAGGTACCTCTAAGTGCTTTACAAATATTATCTCTTTTGATCCTGACCACAGCTCGGGGAGGTAGGTGCTATTATTATTCTCGTTTTACAGTTAAGGAAATTAAGGCAGGCAGATGTGTTAAATGATTTGCTCATGGTCACACAGCTAGTAAGTGATGAACCAGAGGTGAATGCAGGACTTCCTGACTTCAGGCCCAGAGTTCTATCCTCTGTGTTACCTACCTGCCTTTCTAGGGTCATGAAATCTAAAATCTCTTTTCCACAAGGCAACCCTTCAAATATTTAAAGACAGCTATGCTGTCTCCTCCGGTCCCCTCCAACTCCCAGTCCTCCTGGTCAGGCTTTTATCCAGGTTAAATTTCACTATGTCTTTTTTTTTTTCTAGGGGGGAAGGCAAGCCAATAGGGGTTAAGTGACTTGCTTGGGCACACAGCTAGTAAGTGTCAAGTGTTTGAGGTCTCACTTGAATTCAGATCTTCCTAACTCTAGGACCGATGCTGTATTCAAATTTCAGTATTATCTTTCAATCTACTGTGGGATCAAATGATCTTGAGACCTTTTACCATTATGGTTATCTTCCTTAAAGCAACTTGGAGAATACTCTCTTAGTGAAGTAAGTGCCTTAGGGATCTCTCCATAGCCCTGTTCTGTTTGATATTTTTCATCAGTGATTTAGATGAAAACATGGACTGCATGCCTAACAAATTTGAAGATAATCCTAAACTAGGAGGGACATCTAATAGGTTTGGATGTGAGAATCAGGATATTGGGATAAAAGAACCATGACCCAAGTCAATAAGAGAAAATTTGATAGTGACAAACATGAAGCTTTGCACTTGTACAACTTCATAAGTACAAGTTGGGGGAAGTATTTATACTTAGATAATAGTTCGTCTGAAAAGAAGATTTCCAAATTTTAGTATTCTGCAGGCTCAATATGAGTCGAGTGTGATATGGCAGGAAAAAAAAACCAACCTGTTAACTGAATCTTAGTGTGAGTAGGGGGATATTATCCAGCACCATGGAGGTGATAAACCTACTGAACGGCACCCTGGTCAGACCGTCACTGAAGAATTATATATTAGTTCTAAATGTCACATGTTAGAAAGAACATTAATGTGCTAGAGAACCTCGAGAACTTTAAGGAAGATGACTATTATAGTAAAGGTTACATTCTGGGATTTTGATCAATCAGTGGCAAAGCCACCTAGTTGTACAATTATCTACTCTATTTTTGTCTTGTTTATCTACAGGGAGGGAAGTATCCTGGATGCTCTTTTAATTAATGCTAGACTACCCTCATTTTATCCATAAACATAAAGTGTCTTATTTATGACTGCTCATGCTTCTTGGGGCTACCAATACATTAATTTCTACCTGTAGAAGTAAGCCTAATTAATAATCCAACCTCTCTAGGTGGAATTAGATCCATTTAGCACTTATTGTATACTGAAATCACAAGTACAACCTCTAGTTTTGATGACTAAATTTTTAAGTAGAAGAAATATTTGTATTAAGCATAATTTGTTGTAATTCTCTTCTGTTTGCATGTTTAGAGTTAATACTTTTCTTTAAAGTGAGTCACTTGTAACCTCACACTTTGCATGCTGTTGAGCTCAATGGCATCCCCCCCCCCCCCCAAGTAACTTTTGCCAGAAGTCTGCCTAGGTGTTTTTCTTCTCTGCTCTAAGATAATGTGAGTTTCTCCTAAGGTCAGTCTCTGAATAATTAATAATATATACACTGGGCATATTATTAACTCAGATAACTGTTGCCTCCCAACGTTCCTGAATGTATGTTATGCTTAGGTTAATTACTTGAAACTGACCAGTATAGGTCCTTTTCCTTCAGGTAATAGCAACCTGTATTGCTGATGGTGTTGAATATATTCCAAGGCTGAATTATCCAAAAGTCCAATCATAAATCCAGGAAAGACAGTTCAAGAACTCTATCATATGTACCCTGGCCAGGATGCTGGTTGTTTATATTGGCATATTAATGGCTAGCAAAGAATCAGGAACTCTAAAGGCTCCAAGAAGCAAACCCACTACCTGAAAGCCCTAGGGGATGATGGTAGCATGTGTTTTCTGTATTTGCTGTCCATATGAGATCCAGTTGGCTACACCATATCCTTCAGCAAACTATGAGATTTGTGCATTGGACTTTGCTTTTACCTTTTAAGGGCACAGCAATAGCATTTATCAGATAACTATTCATTCAGAGATAATTTGCTGCTAAATGTTAGATAATGGTGAGGAAAATTTTATCACCACTCCAATAACTCATCATCTTATTCTCTTAGGTCTAGGACACACAATCCTGGATTTTATTCGCTTAAACAGCATTAGTCTTTGCCAAACATTTTGCTGAAATCAAGATAAAAAATACATCTACAATATTATCTTAATCTATCAATCTAGTAATGCTATCAAAAAAGAAAATGGTGTTAGTCTAACATGACCCAGTCTTAATAAACCATAATTGATGCTTGGTGACCACTATGTCCCTTTCTACTTATTCACAGTTTTTTTCTCTTTAATAATATATTCTAGAATTTTACTAGATATCAAACTTGTTGACTTACAGCTTTCAAATTCCATTTTCTTTCTTTAATTGGTAACCAAGGTAAGGTTCGTGCTCCTGTGTATGTCTTCCATTGTCTATGAGCTTTCAAGAATCACTTGTGGCTCAGTAAACTTATCTGCTAGTGACTTGAACCCCCCAAAGGCAGCTAAGTGTTCTTTTAATAAAATTAATTTTATTTTAAAAAATTAACATTTGTTTTTTCTTCTTCTCATCTCTCTCTCTTCTTAATTGAAAAAGAACAAAAAAAGAAAATGAAATCCTTGTGAGAAATATGCATAGGCAAGCAAAGCAAATTTTTGCATTGGCCAGGTCCAAAAACATATGTCTCATTCTGTACCCTGAATTTATCACCCCTCTGTCAGAAGGTTGGTGACATGCTTTACAATCAGTGCTTTGGAACCACAGATGATTATTATGTTGATCAGAGGTTTTGAGTTTTTGAAAATTATTTGTTATTGTCATTGCATAACCTGTTTTCCTAGGTCTGCTCACTTCACTCTGTATTACTTCATACAAGTCTTCTCAGGTTTCTCTGAAACTGTTCCTTACATTATTTTTTAAATTATTTATTTATTTTTAGTTTTCAAATCCACTTCTATAAGATTTTGAGTTTCAAATTTTCTCTCCATCTCTCCCCTTCCCCCACCCCAAGATGGCATGTAATTTGATATAGGCTACATACACATTCATATTGAACCTATTTTCACATTAGTCATGTTATAAAGAAGAATTAGAACCAATGAGAGAAACCATGAGAAAGAAGAAACAAACAACCCTTCCCCCCCAAAAAAAAAGAGAAAAAGAGCAAATAAAACACTGCATTTTGACTCCACAGTTCTTTTTCTAGACGTGGACAACATTTTCTATCATGAGTCCCTTGGAATTGTCTTAGATCCTTGCATTGTTAAGAAGAGATAAGTCTATCAAAGTTAGTCATTGCACCATTATTTCTTATATGCAATATGATATGCAATAATATTCCAATACATTCAAATGCTGTATTTGGTCCAGCCATTTCCTATTTGATGGGTATCCTCTCAGTTTCCAGTTCTCTTCCAAAAAAAAAAAAGAATTACTGTAAATATTTTTGGACATATGCATTCTTTTCCACTTTTTGCTCTCTTAGGGATTGTAGACCCCCCCCCCCAAATGTGATATAATATAATATGATATGTGATATAATATATGATGTTATATAATAATGACTGGATCAGATGCACAATTTAATACCTTTTGAGGTATAGTACCAAATTGCTTTCCAGGAATAACTAGACCAATTCACAGGTCTACCAACACAGTGCATTTATGTACATATTTTACTAGAGACCCTGCAATAGTTGTCATTTTCATTTTTGTCAGCTTAGTCAGTCTGATGGATGTGAGGTAGTGCTTCGGAATTGCTTAAATTTGCATTTCTTTATTAATAATTGGGAGAATTTTTCTTATGACTATTGATAGCTTGGATTTTATTGTTTGAAAAATACCTGTTTATATCTTTTGACCACTAAGGTGTTGCTTTTATTCTTAAAAATGTGATTTAGCTCTGTAAATATCTTGGAAATGAAATTCTTACCCAAGAAACTTGTTGAAAAGATTTTTTTCCCCTAGTTACTTGCTCTTCTCCTAATTTTAGTTGTATTAGTTTTTATTTGTGCAAAGCATTTTAATATCATGTAATCAAAATTATCCATTTTTTCATTTATGATCTCTCTCTTTTAAAAAATATTTATTTATGGGCAGCTAGGTGGTCCAGTGAATAGAGCACCCACCCTGGAATCAGGAGGACCTGAGTTCAAATCTGGCCTCAGATACTTAACACTCACTAGGCGTGTGACCTTGGGCAAGTCATATAACCCTGCCTTCCCCCCTCCAAAAAGCTATATATATCTTTAGTTTTCAACATTCACTTTTATAAGATTTTAAGTTTTGAATTTTTCTCCCTTCTCACTTCCCCTTCCCTCTTCCCCCTCCCCCTCATGAAGGCCCATAATCTGATATAGACTATACGTGTATAATAATATTAAACATATTTCCATATTAGTCATGTTATAAAGAAGAATGATAACCAAAGGGAAAAACAATAAGAAAAAAAAACTTAAAGAAAAAGAGAGAGAGAAAATGGTATGCTTTGATCTGCATTCAGACTCTATAGTTCTTTTTCTGGATATGGATAGCATTTTCTGTTATGAGTCTTTTGGAATTGCCTTAGTTCATTGCACTGTTGAGAAGAGCTAAGTCTATCAAAGTAGGTCATCACACAATGTTGCTTTTATTGTGTACAATGTTTTCCTGGATCTGTTCACTTCATTCAGCATGTGATGCTCTCTATTTTCTTTTTTGGCCATGAACAATACTTCTAGACAGAATTTCTTCTTTGCTTCACGAATTTGCTTATGATGGTACTCTTTATGTCTAAGTTCCAAATTCATTTGGAACTCATCTGAGCATATGGTATGAAATGTTGGCTTATACCTAGTTTCTGCCAGACTCTTTTCTAGTTTTTCAAAAAATTTTTTATTAAATAGTGAGGTCTTAGTCACTATTGATAGCTGGGGTCCTTGGGTTTATCAAATAATAGGTTATTGTGTTTATTTGTTTTTGTATATTGTGTAGCTAGTCTAATATACTAACTTGCCTCCCTATTTATTAACCAGTATAATTGTTTTGATGATTACTACTTTAAATATAGTTTGAGATGATATAATTAACCCCCCTTCCTTCTTACTTTTTTCATAATTTTCCTTAGCAATTCTTGACCTTTTTTGTTCTTCCAGATGAATTTTGTTACTGTTTTTTTCTTAGCTCTCTAAAGTTATTCTTTTGTAGTTTGATTGGTATGGCATAGGATAAATAAATTAAGTTAGGTAGTATTGTCATTTTTATTATTTTGCCTTGGCCTATGCATGAGCAATGCATATTTCTCTAATTTTTTAGGTCTGTCTTTATTTCTGTAAAGAGTGTGTTGTAGTTATATTCATGTATTTACTGTGAATATCTTGGTAGGAAAATGCCTCAGTATTTTATACATTCTGCAGTTATTTTAAATGGATTTTTTCTTTCAGTCCCTTCCTACTGGGTCATGTTCACAATATGCATAAATGCTAATGATTATGTGGATTTATCTTATATCTAGTAACTTTGTTGAAGTTATTGTTTTGAAAACATTTAGTTAATTCTCTAGGGTCCTTTTAGTAAACCATTGATAACATTTGCAAAAGGTGATGATTTTGCTTCTTCGTCTGTTTTTTTTTTATTTTCTTATTACTATAGCTACAACTTCTAGCATTTCATCCAACAGTAGTAGTGATGATGGACATCCTTGTTTTACCCCAATCTTATTAAAAAGACCTCTAGTTTATTCACATTGTATATAATGCTATCTCTTGGTTTCTTACATATACTACTTATTATATTAAGAAAAGATTCATTTAGGGGCGGCCAGGTGGCTCAGCGAGTAAGAGCACCGGCTCCAGTGTTGGGATGACCTGGATAAAATCTGGGCTCAGATACTTAGCACCACACCCAGAAATTACTGGCCGTGTAACCTTGAGCAAGTTACTTAACCCCGACTGCTTTAAAAAAAAAGATTCATTTATTTCTGTGTTTTGTAGGTTTTTTTTTTAAAGAGTAATAGGTGTGGTGTCATATCAAAAGTTTTTTTCCAGCTAAGTGTTCTTCGACTATCTCCTTACTTATTCTGAGTTTCAAATGTCCTTTCCATTCCAAAATTCATTCTCATTGACAAAGAAAACATAAGGAAAATAGGAGTTGAGCAGGTTTGACTTCTCTCCTTCAGTTATCATCATTCCTCCTATCCCAAGTAAAGATCCTACTCATTGTTTGAGGCTTCTCTTTTCCTCAGTATAGGTACAAAAGACACTCTCCTCCCCTTTTGTATCCTTAGCATTCCTCTCTAGCCTAAGATAAATCTGAACTGTAGCACAGTGGACATTATTCTTATCAGACTATGGTGTGCTTTCACATTTATTTTTACCTTCAGATAATTCAATCTTCAGTACATGTCCTTTAAAAATCTCTGTTAGTATGGGGGCAGCTGGGTGGCACAGTGAGTAGAGCACCGGCCCTGGAGTCAGAAGGACCTGAGTTCAGATCTGGCCTCAGACACTTGACACACTTACTAGCCATGTGGCTTTGGGCAAGTCACTTAACCCCAATTTCCTTCCAAAAAGCAAAAAAAAACAAAACCCCAAATCTATGTTAGTAAATGAATTCCATGTGTATGTACAAAGGTATCTTCCGATAACTTTTCCTTTTCCTCCTCACTGGAATTTTTCTCCCTGGATTTTATCTTTCTGATTAAAATAACATAATTCCTATACTTTAAGCTTTGGCACAGGAATCAAAATTCCATTCTCAGACACACAACTTTTCGAATCCCAAATTTGTTTTTATCTTCTGAACCTTCCGTCTTCCATTAGTAGCACCAATTATTGTCTGTGCCCCTTTTATCTTTAGTTTTATTTCATCTAGGGTTTTGTAGTTCAGAGGCAGCTATGTGGAACAGTGGATAGAGTGCTGGGTCTGGAGTCAGGAAGACTCAAATTCAAAACATCCCTCAGATGAAATGTGACCCTGGGCAAGTAACTTAACCTCCTTCGACCTCAGTCTCCTTAATTGTAACATGGAAATAATAATAGCGCCTACCTTGCAGCCTTGTAGAATTGTTGTGAGGTTCAAGTGAAATTTTTGTAAAAACTCTTAGTCCAGTGTCTGGCACAAATAGATGCTATATAAATGCTTATTCCCTTCCTTTCTCCCTCAGAAAGGTTTTTTAGCTTCCTTCTAGCTTTAGCATCTGCTGTCACATGAATTGTTAGAAATAGATAGTGGTCATCAGTTTTGACAAGCCTTTTTGAAGTTCCCCATCCCATTTCAGATATATGTCTCAGGAATATATTTGTGTCTGGTTGACAAATCACAGCTTTGATATACTTAAGCAGGGATTCATAGCTACCACTCTTCTTTGTCTTATCAGATATTCTGACATCTGTTAATATCTGTATTATCTTTCCTAAAAGCACAAAAAATGGTTTTCTTTTCAGAGGGTCTAGCTCTGATGTGTGATACAGTGAAAAATAACTGGCTTTGGATTCTAATTCTACCTCTAATGCTTACTACCTGAATGACCTCGGGCAAGTCATTTAACCTTCAGGGGTCTTAGATTTCACATTTGTAAAAATAAGGGGATCAAATGAGATGGCTTCTAAGGTCTCTTCTAATTTTATGTCTATGATCTCAACAGGAAGAGTCTCATTACTTGGTTCCGAGTTTTGAGTGGTCCTTCTTTTTCCCTTTCTCCTCTGTTTCACATTGTTTTTTTTTTTTAAGCAATTGGGGTTAAGTAACTTGCTCAAGGTTACATGGCCAGTTATTTCTGGGTGTGGTGCTAATTATCTGAGCCCAGATTTGATCCCCTAGGTCATCCCAACACTGGGGCCAGTGCTCTTACTCACTGAGCCACCTGGCTGCCCCTAAGCAATTGGGGTTAAGTAACTTGCTCAAGGTTACATGGCCAGGTGTTTCTGGGCGGGTGCTAAGTGTTTGAGCCTGGATTCGATCCCCCAGGTCATCCCAACACTGGGGCTGGTGCTCTTACTCCCTGTGCTATCTGGCCGCCCCCTGTTTCACATTCTTATACCCAGAAACCCTCTGATACAGGTTGGAATTACTTTCTGCCTTTTGAGATTCTTTTTTCTTCTTCCTTTTTGCATTGAACCCTTTATTCCATTTTGCCAAGGAATACTTCATTTCCTCTAATAATCTGGAAAGTGGAAAGGCATTCCTTTAATTTCCTTATCTTTTGGAATTGAGATATAACTACAACTTAAATATAGTTAACAATTGCATGGATGCAATAAAAAGATGAATACAGTGCCCTTCCTAGACCTCCATATTTGCTAGAAACAAAAACTGCAATTCTTGGCTTTCATAGACAAAGGGAGACAGGAATATTAAGAAGGATGGAGAAGGTCAACAGCATCAAAAGAAAGGAAACATTGTATAGTAGATAGGACCCTGGACCTCCACTGAGCAATATCTGAATTATGATCCTATCCTTCAGCATGTACTGGGAAAATTGCTTAATTTTTTTGTGTCAGTTTCCTCATATGTAAAATAAGATAGTTTATAATATCCTTATTAACTCTAAATCTATGAAGTTAAAATGAAAGAGAAACATGGATGATATCTGAGAAGAGGCCTTTGGGTCTGTTAATTAAAAAGATATTGATGGCTTTGAAGAGAACTGTTTCGATAGAGTTGTAAAGAAGTAAGTCACATTGGAGGGAACTGAATGGAGTGAGCCAATGTAGAATGTATACTCTCTAGAAGTTTAACAGTTAAGTAGAGATGAGGGGAATTTGATTTTAAAGACTAGTCTACAGATTAGTCTCGAGCCTCCGTTGAGATCATACAAAGTTCCTTGTTAAATACAACCATGGAATTTACTGTCCAATGACCCTCTGATTATCAGCGTTAATCAAAGCGTAACAGAGTGATATAAATTTGTCAAAAGTATTCATTAATGTCACAGAGGATATTTTGTACATAGAAGGGATTCCTTATAGATGGTGAGGTCCTCCACATTCTCTTCTTTGTGGTTATTCTGATTACACTAAACCTTGGGACATGATGGAGAAGACCCTTCAAAGAGATATATGATTATTCAAAAAAGGTAAATAGAATAATTCATACAGCACAAACTAAATAGATACAAATTTCCTGTTGTCCAGATTATGACATGGAGTTGTATGACCTGTGGATTTTTTAAATATAATATTTAGGACAGATTGGACAATGAGTTGAATAGAAGAAAGAGAGGGGTTGGGTTATGTTTAGGAATTTTCATAGTACTTTTAATGATACTTGTGCAAAGTCTCATCTTCTCAATATAAATGATATCCAAATATTACTCTGTAGTTGAGAACCTTGTAATAATCTCTGGGAAATTCACATTGCAGATGCCCCATAGGGCATAGTTATTGAGGTATACTGATGGTGCTGAAGAAGTGGTATAAGGGATATCACTAAAGAAGTGAATGATTGGAAAAGAATTTGGACCAGTCATGTGGCATACATGAGGGCTAACAGATGAATAGCCCAACTCCTTCACTGGTAACCTTACAATGTAAAAATACCCAGAGGAAGGCTTCCAGATTATTGGGTGAGTCTATAGAAGAACATGGATAAGAATCACAGGATAAGGAGGCACAGATGACTTGCAATGTATACCATACTGATGAGATCACAGATCTAAAGTAAGGTAGAAGAGACTTGAACTTGATTATTGGCAGAGAGGAAGGAATCATTAGAGAGGAAGATGGGTTATGATTGATGGAACATGGTCCCAGAAGAGACAAGAAATGATAGAATCGATGGCAGGTGAAAATGTTAGGCTACTTTGTTGTGTCAGATTAAAAGGAGGGGAAAAGGGCAGATTTTGAGAGGTGGAATAGAAGAATTAAGGGAGATACTTTTTGATGGTCTCTATCTCCTTGGTATAGGACCAAGACCATCTTCAGAGAATCTGGGGTGGTGGAATGGGATGAGGCTGAGGTCTTAAAGAAAGCAGAAAAAAAGTTTGTAATGGTATTTTGGAGAAGTATGATAGGGAGTCAAGAAGAACTGAATGAAGTCCTACTGAGCAGTGGAAGAGTTTAGGTAGTATGTATTCCAGGGTGGTGGTGGAAAGTGTTTTTGAGCAGCTAATCTTGGTACCTAGACAGTTTGGGAAGCAGGTTAGGACTTATACAATAGTGAGTAATTGAAAGAGCAGAAGTCATGATGAGGATAAAGATCAGTTTGAAGAGGAATGAGGGATTGGAGGAGGTAGACTGACTGGAGATATGTTCAGGAAGGAGAACTTCAGAGTTCAGGATCATAGAGGCTGAGCAGTCTTGAGTGATGTTAAAATCTAAGGATTTGACCACTTCAATTGAGTGGTAGAAGTAGAATAGAATTAGAAGACACAATAGTTTAGAAGATCAAGAGACCAGGGAGTTAGAAGGGTCATCAGCATGAAAATTGAAGTCACTAGGGATGATGGGAAGGTAAAGAGAGAAGTCAAGTAAGGAAGGTTTGAGAGTAACTTGGAGGCTGGTAACGGAATACATAATGACTGGTAGAAGAATTGATTGATTCATTCAAGTATTTATTTATAAATGAATTTTAATTTTTTGTTTTAAATATCACTTATGTTCCTCAAAAATTTTCCATGTCCTTTTCCATTTCCTCCCAGAGAAAAACTCCTTATAGCAAAGAATAGAAAAGAGAAAAAAAAATTTCAGCAAATTCACCTGAACTGAATTCATCAAAACTATCTAATATATTACAAAAAATCCCCAGTCATATTCTATACAGTGTTCTCTCTGCAAAGAAACAGATTGAGGGGCCTTTTCACATCTTTCCTTTATCAACAAGATATATGTTAAGGGCATCCTTCATGAAAATTTGAGAAGCAAACAAGAAATGTCTCTGCAAATGATAGTCTACACGTGACCATATCTTTGGAGTCACACAATTGACTAAAAGATGATGAAAATGGAAAAAAAAATTGGTAGAGAAAAATAGTCTCAAAGACTCCTCTCCAGTGACATCTTCTGTGAAAATGTTAGGACCATAAAAAATTCCTTGTTGGAAGCAGCAATAAAGAAATGTATGCTTGCCAAAGGTATATACCACAATCCTAGAGCTGTGTGAGGCTGTGAATGGATCACAACAGTCATGGTTGTCATGAGAATGAAATGATGTAAGACATGTACAGTGCTTTGCAAACCTTAAAGCTCTATAATGCTAGCTTCAATGATGATGATGCCATATACAAAGGAAACTGCAATACAGGCAGAAACTTGAACATTTGTGGATTACAGAAAGGGGAGGCCTCATGGGAATATTGGAGAGCAATCGTCTCCCAAATGGGAGTGGCATGGGAGAAGGAAGGGAGCAAGAAGGAAGGGAAAAAGGACTAGTTCCCCACCCCTCAAAGAGAGGAGAAAGGCATAGAAAGGGAAGGGGAGAAAAAGTAAGATGGTAACAACAACATTTTTCCCCCTTAGGAACTGCTAGACTCTGAAGAGATGATGGTCTACTTATCTACAAGGGTCCCAGCTACACAAACAGTTTATCAGTCTGGTGCAGACTGACTGGTGCCTCTCTTGTAGCTGGTTTGACTCTCAAGGACACACAGAGTTTGGGATGCAAACAACAAATTATACCTTCTGGGGGCGTTTCATCTTTGACACATTCAGGGCCTCCTGCATACCCCAGGTCTAGCATTTCTGGAAAATATGGCAACTTGAGAAAAGAAGTCCAGGGGGCCTCTTCACAGTAACAGGGGCAGATGACCAGCGCAGAACAAAAATAGAAAAGGCCATTCCTACAAATGATGGGCCCTTTCATGTGCTCCTGTTTAGAGAAGATATTTTGCTGTTTGCATCATGCCCTAGAATATCATGATGCCTTTTAAGGGAGAATTACAAATTTTCAAAGGAGTTTGGCCTAACATTTCACACAAGAACCAGAATTGCAGAATTGTAGCATCTGAGAATTAGAAGGGACAATAAATGCCATGTAATTTAAAGAGTACCCGAATAAGAATCTCTTCTATAACACAACTGACAAGTAGTCAGCCTGACTTTGCTTTGTTGTCCTGAATGTGATAAGGAATTGATGGGCCAATCACTTGAGCTAGTTTCCATTAGTGTAGCTCTGTTGGACAGATAATACAGATGGTCATTGATCTGGGCCTGGAATTTAATAGGAAGAAGACAGAGGGCTGGATGGCATTTGGGAAACTGGGCTATGCTTTCAATGACACCAAGCTTCTCCCTTAAATAAAAACCTAGCTCCTGAACACAATTGTCCTTCTGGTGATGTTATATGGCTACAAATCATGGGATACTACTGTTTCTCAGGAGCAAAAAATTAAGGGTCCCCGAAAAATCAAGGGAGAGATGTATGGTGGGTGTAAAAAGGCTGCAGTATCTTAGCAATCATGAATTGTGTTCAAGCAGAAGTGTAAAAGATATCATGAAAGAGATGTATGAAGGAAGAAGGAAGTGGGTTGGTTAAATAGCTAGAGTTAGGGAAAATGGATTGACAGCCCAGATACAATGCTGGCACCCATATAAATGTTAAGAGACATATAGGTAACTCCTCTCCACTCCACACTCTCTCCCGCCACCCCTCAAATGCTTTCAGAGGATTTATAAAGACACATAGACAAGAGTCAAGCAGGATCGGGGTGGCTAGGTGAATAGAGCACTGGCCCTGGAGTCAGGAGGACCTGAGTTCAAATCCGGTCTCAGACACTTAACACAAAAACTAGCCATGTGACCTTGGGCAAGTCACTTAACCCCAATTGCTCCCAAAAAGCAAAAAAAAAAAAAAAAAGAGTCAAGCAGGATGAGAAATCTTAAATGGATTACTATAGGCACCATTGGAGGGAGTGTCCCTCCAGAAAAGATGACAGATCTGTTGAGGCATAGACAAGGTCTTGTGCAATATATGTCTGTGAGTTATTTTCTTATCCAGAGCTATTCTAACAGCCTGAGGGATACTGGAAAGCCAGATTGCCAATAGCTAGAGTTTTGTGGTATTATTTTGTACTATTTTAATTTCACCGCAGTACTGTGAAGGAGCTAGGATAGAGGATCATGGGGGATGACATGACTTTCCTAAAGTCACATGGCTGGGAGAGAGCCATGACCACTGCTCAGGAAATCCAGCACTGTTTCTACTTCAACAGATGGGCTATCACGTCACTGGCAAGACAAATTTGGGAAGGGCATTTGGTGATGGAGCCCTAACCATGGATACAGCTCTCCTAAGAGACAGAGGAGAGGAACAGTTCTTACTTCCTTGAACATCTGTTTCTACTTCTCTGCTGGGAGAGGAAGTGAAAGATTCAGGTCATGCACACACACCAACTAAATTTACTGCACAGTTTCCTTTTCAGAAAAGCTGAACAAGTTTAGAATGCTAATCATACTAGTTGTATGGAGAGTTTAGGTACCCCACCCCATAAGCTGTATTGTATTATTTTTATCTAAAAATGGTTTGTTCAATCACTTTATTAATTTTTTTTCCATTTCACCCCTAATTGTCAGTCTCTTTCAAATATGTTGAAATGGGTCAAAATAGATTATCCTTTTAGTACCCACAGGACTTTTCTTAATAGATTCCTGGTTCTTGAATTTCTAAAACTATATCAGCAAATTTTTCCCCATAAAAATCTGCTATTTTTTTAGAATTAAATATCTCCATATGAAAATATAGAATATGTTCAGGATTCCATTCACTAGATGAAGTTTTCATGGTATTGTCAGCCCACCATTGGTCCCTTTTTAGTAAAGTATAGAAAGTATAGGTCTTTGATAAGACATCCACTAGATGCCTACTATGTGAGAGCAGTGTACTACCAGCAAAATTAGTACCAATCTTTAATCAATCAATCAATCAACAAGCACAGGCACTGTGCCAGGTGAGAATACAGAGATAAAAACTGAAATCATCTCTTCCCTTAAGGAACTTCCATTCTATCAGAATGTGAAGTATTCTTTGGGAGCTCCTGGGAAATGAAGTCACAAGAAAGTATGTCATTGATGGTGCCACCTTAGACTGCAGTCCAGGAGAAGAGCATTTTCTCCTATGAAAATGCCCAGGTTTCCTTAAGTGTTCATGTAACTATCCCATGCAGACCAAACTTTATTCATGCTGTGGTCTCTGTCCCTCACACATATAAATTAGTACTGAGGTGAGGGTACATGAGGACTGCTCTAAATGGAGGAAAGATAAATGTATGAACTATATGTGAGTGTGCATACATATAATAATGAGTTAACATTAGTTCTCTTAGGTTTATAAAGGGTTTTACAAGAATTATTTCATAGCAACCAAGGGGATAGGTGCCATTACCCCCATTTTACAGATGGGAAACTGAGTCAGATAATGGTGAACTGTCTTGTACAGAGCCACATAGCTATTAAGCATCTGAGGCAAAACTCCAACTCAACCTATCATGATTCTAAGTCCAAAATTCCCTCCAGTACACCAGCTACCTGACCTTATATGCTGGATTATGACCATTTCACTCTCTCAAAATGGCTTTCAGTTCGTAGCAATTCAACAATGATTTCTTCAGTACATGCTATGTGCATTCTTAGGTTGCTAGTGACAGCTTGTGCCTTCAAGAAACTTTTAATAGAAGGGAAGCCCTAGAGAGAAAAATTTTGGGATGTAGTTGTTCAGCTTTGTGTTACCCCATTCAGAATTTCTTATTGACAGGACCCATCCTCAGTTAAAGTCTCCTATAGTAGAATGGAGGCTTTTTCAGAACAAGGATTGCTTTATTTTTGCTTTTGCATTCCAATTTGTTGAACCTGTCCTATATTTCACCCCTCAGAGGCATGATTCTTGGACTCTCCACTCTAGTCAGACTGGGTCTCCAATGAATGCAGAGTAGAAATGATCACCTTTAGTGGTGATTCAAGATTCTTCCCACACTTCCTCAATTCTCCTGTAGTGGCTGGTTGTACCTTGAAATTTAGCCAAAATTTTCTCCCTTTGACTTAAAAGTTTGATTTTTATTAAAATTCAAGTTCTTTGGGGGTAGTGATACTTAAAAGCTGTTATTCATCTCTACTACCCCTGCTGCAATTCTACTATAGATCCCCTTGTCCAGAGGTACCAAGTAGGAGTCCCCTGCCCTTATTTTAGATCTACAACACTTCTGAATGGGGTGAGAATCTAACTAAGAGGTAATTGGGAAATATTTAACAAGATAAATATACAAAAGAACAAAGATAATGTTAATAGGTAGGGCAGCTTGGTAGCACAATGGATAGAGTGTCAGGCCTGGAGTCAGGAACATTCATCTCATGAGTTAAAATCTGACCTTAGATACTTACTAGTTGTGTGACCCTGGGCAAGTCACTTAACCCTGTTTGCCTCAGTTTCTACATCTGTAAAATGAGCTGGAGAAGAAATGGAAAACCACTCCAGTATCTCTGCCAAGAAAACCCCAAATGAGGTCATGAGGAATTCGATATGACTGAACAACAAAAATGTTAACAGGCGGTTTTCTAAGTCCATATTCAGCCTGCAGAGATCCTCATATACTACATCCCAACTACATCCCCAAAGTTTAGTGGCCCCATTTCTATTTGAGTTTGACAGTATTGTTCTTTGCCATCTGACTCAACAATTACAATAACCTCTTGACATATCTTCACATCTCTCCTTTCCCTTTTCTAGTCCACTATTCATACAACTTCCAGAGCTATTAAATTGCTTAAAAAATCTTCAGTGACTCTCTGTTGCCTCCAAAGTACAGTTCAAACTTTGTGGAAAGACTTGCATGAACTGATGCTGAGTGAAGTGAGCAGAACCAAGAGAACACTGTACACAGTAATAGCAACACTGTACGATGATCAACTTTGATAGACTTAGCTCTTCTCGACAATGAACTAAGGCAATTCTGAAAGACTCATTGGAAAATGCTATCCACACTGAGAGAAAGAACTATGGAGTCTGAATGCAGATTGAAGCAAATGATTTTCTTTTTTTTGGTTCTTGTTTTTCTTTCTCATTGTTCCCCCTTTTGTTCTGATCCTTCTTTTATAATATGACTAATGTGGAAATATGTTTAATAAAATCATACATGTATAGCCTATATCAGATTGCATGCTCTCTTGGGGAGGTGGGAGTGTGTGTGTGTGTGTGTGTGTGTGTGTGTAAATTTAGGACTCAAAATCTTATAAAAGTGAATGTTGAAAAGTAAAACTAAGTAAATAAATAAAATTTTAAAATAAAGAAAAAAAGGGAAACCATAAAAATAAAACTTCATTGGTTGGCATTTAACCCTGTCTACAATTGGACACTACCTTCCCTTTCCAGCCTGATCTCATTTTGCTACCCTCCATGCACACTACTCTGTAACCAAGCTGAATGACTCTGCTCACAGTATATAATTTGCTTTTCTTTTTCTTGGGTAGATGATGGCACAAATGGGTAGAGTGCTGGACCTTGAGTCAGGAAGAGCAAACTTCAAATCTAGCTCATACACTTAACTAGCTGTGTGACCTTTGTCAAGCCATTTAATCTCTGCGTCAGTTTTGTCAACGTAAAATGGGGATAATAACACCTACACCCCATGGTTATTATAATATGTCTGGCATGTAGTAGATTCTTTTTTTCTTTTCTTTTTTTTTTTTTTGCTTTTTAGAGGGGAGAATGCAGGGCAATTGGGGTTCAATGACTTGCCCAAGGTCACATAGCTAGTAAGCATTGTGTCTGAGGCCAAGTTTGAATTCAGGTCCTCTTGACTTCAGGGCCAGTGCACTATTCATTATACCATCTAGCCACCCCCACATAGTAGATTCTTAATAAGTCTTCCCTTCCTTCCTTCCTTCCTTCCTTCCTTCCTTCCTTCCTTCCTTCCTTCCTTCCTTCCTTAGGTCTTCTTAACTTTGGACCTGACCATCTATCCACTGCACCACCTACCTGCTCCAAAATAGGATAATACCGTGTTTCCCCGATAATAAGACCTA
>NW_027187308.1:5637947-5666050 GCF_028583685.1 Petaurus breviceps papuanus | reverse complement strand
TCCTTCCTTCCTTCCTTCCTTCCTTCCTTCCTTCCTTCCTTCTGTTAACTATCACCTCTTTGTATACATAACAACCCTCTTAGCTACACCTAGTTTCCATATACTCTTTGTGGGGTTTAAACACTTACCACTCCCCCCTCTGGGGCTAATAAGTTTTTAAACTTTGGTTTTAATCCTTAACTGATGACTTATTTTATTGTGAGGCATACTAGACATATAAATTGAATAGGAAAAGTACTTAATGAAAACATGACAATGTGATGGAATATTACTGTGCTGTAAGAAATAATAAGCCAGTTGATTAAAAAAAACACATGGGAAGACTTGCATGAAATAATGAAGAGCAAAATGAGCAGAACAAAGAGAACATTGTAAACAGTAACAGCAATATTGTTTGAAGAAGAGCTGTGAATGACTAAATTATTGTAAGCATTACAAATATTCAAGTCAACTACAAAGAACCTATTGAAGGTAAATGCCATGAGGTAACCTATGAAGGTAAATGCCATCTGTCTCCAGAAAAAGAACTGATAGATAAAAGTATGCATAGTATGGTTTTACATATGTCTATAGCTATGTTATATTTATACCTATATATCTGTGTCAAATGGTGGCCTTCTCTAGTGTGGGTTGGGGAGAAAGGGAGGGAGACAGTTAGGAATTTATAATGTAACAAAAAAAATTAAATAAAAAAAAAACCAAGACAAACAACAACAACCCCCCCCCCCCCAAGGCAACACATCTAACAAGGAAGTAAATCAAGTAGCAGGACATTTTCCCTTGCCTCTTTACCAAGGGGCACAACATATCTACTCCTCCAATGGAATTATAATCCAAATTTCTTTGGTCCCTCCAGTTCTCCAGTAAGTGGAAGGGCACAGTTGTTTTGGATTCATAGGCTGATGCTTAACCTGCAGTCTGTGAGGATAAGCTAACGAATGACTACCGCCTTTGCCAGGGTTTTCTCCACGTATCTGACCACAGTAACAGCTAGCCTTTATATAGTGCTTTGCCTACATGGTCTCAATTGTGTTCAGGGCTTCCTATCTTCTTTTTTTTAAGTTTGCCCATGATACAATAGGATATTAGGCTTCGGGAGACCATATTTGTTGGTTGCATGGTTATTCTCTCTGGAGACAGCTCTGTCTCTTCCTGATTCTGCTTTGCAACTTTTCTTTCTCTCACAGATTCACCTTTCAACTTCTTGTACTCTAGCCCCTCTTCACCGACCCTCCTTAGCTAAGGATGATACCATAGTGAGGTCTTGCCTACAGACTCCTGGGAAATGTAGTCCAGATAATTTCTTCCACTAAATAAAACTCTTTTTTCCCCAACCACAATGGGAAATGGAGTTCATAGACATAATAGTCACTAGCATTTATATGTCAGTTCTTTACATATGCTCTCTCTTTGGTTCTTACAAGAACACTGTGAGGTATGTATCATTTTGTTCAGTTGTTTTTCAGTTGTGTCAACCCATTTGGGGTTTACTTGGCAAAGATACTAGAGTGGTTTGCCATTTCCTTCTCCAGCTCATTTTACAGATAAAGAAATGGAGGCAAACAGGGTTAAGTGACTTGCCCAGGGTCGCACAACTAGGAAATATCTGAGGTCAGATTTGAACTCAGGAAGATAAGACTTTCTGACTCCAGGTTTGGTGCTTTATGCTGTGGCACCTAGCTACTCTATGCATTATTATTCACACTTTAGAGATGAAAGTGATTTCCCCAGGATCACATAGCTATTAATTGTTGTTTAAAAAAAAAAAGAACCAGAAATGGGGGATGTATTTTGTAAAGAGTTTTTTTCCTGTATCTTTTGATACAATCATATGATTTTATTTTTAAATGAACAATTAAATATATAGTTTTTTTTTCAAATATTAAACCAGTCTTACATTGCTGTTCATAGTGTATAAACTTTGTTTTAGCCTCTTTGCTAATATTTTGTCCTTGATGACAATGTAATCTTCGTAAAGCCCAGGTCTGACCATCTCACCCTCCTTGCTCAAGAAGTTACAATGACACCCTGTTGTCTCTAGAATCCAATACAAATTACTCTGCCTGATATGTTAAAGGAAAATTACTTTGAATGCTTTTAAAAATGCAATTTTGGTCCGTATCTGTGATTTCATTCATGAAAAGAACTCTAGGTGAGGGAATCTCCTACACCCTTGTAGATTATTAATAACTTCTCTGTAAATCATAGTCTTAGAGTTGCAAAACTTAAACCCAGGTCTTCCTGACTCTGAGAGTGGCTCTCTATCCATTATGTCATGGTGCCTTATTTTTTTCTTGGTGTCCATTGTTTTCACTTTTATGTATGTATGTATGTTGTTGTTGTTTTTTAGATTTCTCTTTTTGCTTTTTGGAGGGGGGAAGGCAGAGCAATTGGGGTTAAGTGACTTACCCAAGGTCACATGGCTAGTTTTGTCTGAGGCCAGATTTGAACTCAAGTCCTCCTGACTCCAGGGGCGGTGCTCTATTCACTGCACCATCTAGCCACCCCATGTCTGTTGCTTCTACCAATAGAATGTAATCCCTCTGAGGGTAGGAAATGAATGATATTGCAAATAAGACAGAGAAGCAGTGATTAAATAGGTAGGACAAGATACAAAGGGAGGAGAAACTATTCAGAAAGAGAGCATTCATGTGGGGAAAGGTGGTTGATCAACATGGTCAAAAGTTTTTGAGGGATGAGCATTAAGAAAAGGCCATTGGAATTGTCTGCTAAGCATTTATTGATACACCCTGAGAGAAAAATATCAGCAGTAGGATCAGAAGCCAGATTTCAAGAAGTTGAGAAATAAGGAGATGAATAAGTGGAAGAAGGCTATTCTCTGTAGAAGTTTGATGGGGAAAGGGTGGGATGACATAGGACAGTAGCTTGAGGGGATGGCCAAATCATAAGAAGATTTTTAAGGGTGCAGTTGACCTTAGCATGGTTGTAGGCAAGAAAAGAGACAGTAGATAGTGACAGATTGAAAATGAGAGGAAGAATTGGGAAGGGTGTTGATTGAGTAGGCTCCTGGAGGAGAAAGAGATGACCGTATACTCCAGGCATTGGGAGCAACCAGAAAAAATGCACTTCATCACAAACTCCTCAACCTAGCAAGGATCCTGTACATACAATCTTGTTCCAACCTACCTGTCCAGCCTGATTTCATGCTACTCCTCTTTGTAGACTCAATGTTTGAGCCAAACTGGACTAATAGCTTGACACATATTCACAAAGATCATCCCCATGCCTGGAATATACTGCCTCCTTATCTTTGTCTCCTAGATGGCTCAACTTAAGTCATTGTCATTGTCACCATAATATGAAGGCTTCCTTAATAATGATCCCAGTTGTCAGTGTTCTGTCCGTTTTTAAGTTACCTTGTATTATAGTTATTTCTGTTTATGTGGTATACCCCATGACCATCCCAAGTAGAACATAAGTTGCTTGAGGTTCTATGGTCTGAGATAATGGCCAGTGAGCAAGATATCATCCTCTTTAAAAGAAAATATGGGAGAAAGAGGACTTCCACAGAGCTCCTGCTCCCACCTCCTCCAATTCATGTAAAAAAATGGCTCTAAACAAACTTTGGAGCTACAGAACCCACAAAATGACAGAGAGAATCTAACCTCCTCCTGAAGACAGCCCAGCAGACTGGCAGGAAGCAGCCAGCACAGATCCCTGGGAGCAGAGCCCAGCCCTGCATGAACCAGAGGTTTTAGCCTCAGGGCGGCCACAACCAGCCACCAGCTGGAGGGACTTCAGACCACCAGCAGCTGTGGTGGTTTCCAGCATTATCAACCCATAGATGCTAAGAACAAAGTGAGGGGTCAGTGCAGTGTGGACTTTGGGAACTGGGAGTCTGGGAGTGCAGTCTGGCCTTTGCTCCTGGGGCAAGAAGGGCCTGAGGTGTGACAGCCAGCCAGGCACTGCCACATGGCTGCTTCAGAGCTCCAGGTCTGCAGATTGTAGGGGGACCAAGCAACCAGTATGAGGGGTAATTTCTCTTGCTTTAACCTGCTTGGATCTGGATCACTGTCTGGGGTGGAGATCCTGGGGTGCATGACCAGAATGCCAGAGTGTGTGGAGGCTTCAGAGAGGGCAGCCAACTAATAGCTTCAGAAGCTGAGAAAACCTCAGAGATGGGGACAAAGCCCCCCTCTCTGCTAGCAGAATTCTACTGCGGCAAAAAACTCAAAAGTCAAGTAATTGAGTGGCAACATGAGCAAGAGAGGAAAGCAAGGCAAGCACAGTGGTCCGACTTTGGATTCCTTTTTTGGGGACAAAAAGGATCAAAACATGGAACAGGAGGAAGGCAATGAAGTCAGAACTCCTGCACCAAAAAGCTTCCATAAAAAGAATAAGCTGCTTACAGAATAGAGGACCTTAAGAAGGATTTTGAAAACCAAATAAGAGTAGTGGAGGAAAAATTGGGAAGAGAAATGAGAATAATGTAAGAAAATTATGAAATGAGAATTAACAACCTGACTGAATAAAATAACACCTTAAAAAACAGACTAATTCAAATGGCAAAAGAGGCTCAAAAAGGCAATGAGGAGAAGAATTCCTTAAAAAGCCAAATTTGCTAGATGGAAAAAGTATCTCAAAAGCTCAATGAGGAGAATCATTCCTTCAGAATTAGATTGGAGCAAAAGGAAGCTAGTGACTTTAGGAGAAATCAAGATATTATTAAACATATCAAAAAAAAAACCAAAATGAAAAAATAGAAGACAATGTGAAATATCTCATTGGAAAAACCACTGACCTGGAAAATAGATCTAAGAGAGATAATTTAAAAATTATTGGACTATCTGAAAACCATGATCAAAAAAAGAACCTAGAAAATATCCTTCAAAGAATTCTCAAGGAAAATTGCCCTGATGTTTTAGAACCAGAGGGCAAAATAGAGGTTGAAAGAGTCTACCAATCACCTCCTGAAAAAGATCCCAAAAAGAAAACTCCTAGGAATATTATAGCAAGGTTCCAGAGTTCCCAGATCAAGAAGAAAATATTACAAGCAGCCAAGAAGAAATAATTTGAATACTATGGAAACACAATCAGGATAACACAGGATCTGGCGGCTTCTACACTGAAGGATCAAAGGGCTTGGAACATGATATTCTGGAAGTCAAAGGAGCTGGGATTAAAACCAAGTATCACCTACCCAAAAAAACATGAGTATCATGTTTCAGGGGAAAAATGGTCATTCAATGGAATAGAGGACTTTCAAGCATTCTTGCTGAAAAAACCAGAGTTGAATAGAAAATTTGACATTCAGATACAAGAAGCAAGCAAAGCATGAGAAGGTAAACAGGGAAAAGAAATCATAAGGAATTTATCAAAGTTGAAGTACTTACATTCCTACATGGAAAAACAATAATTGTAACTTATAAAACTTTTCTCAGTATGAGAATAGTTGCAAGGAATAGAAATGTATATATATATATATGCATATATATACATACATATGTCTATATAGGAGGGTATATAGGCATATGAATACATATTGAGTGTGTGTATATATGTGTACAGGTATACATAGACAGAGGGCCCAGGACCAATTGAATAGGAGGGGATGATACTTAAAAGGTGAAATTAAGAGATGAGAGAGCAATATAAAGAGAGGAAATGGGGAGAGATAGAATGGGGTAAATTATCTCATATAGAATAGGCAAGGGAAAACTGTTGCAATGGAGGGGAAGAACAGGAATAAAAGGGAATGAGTCCACCTTATTCTCATTGAATTTGGCTTAGGGAGGGAATTACATACACAGCAAATAGGGTATCTCACCCTACAAGAGAGTAGGGGGGAAGGGGATGAGAAGGGAGATGAAGGAAGGGAGGGCAGCCTGGGTGGAAGGGAAGTTGGAAGCACCCACTTTTGAAAAGGGACAGGATAAAAGTAGAGAATTCAACTAGTGGAGGGTGGGATAGGATGGAGGGTGATATAGTCAGTCTTTCACAATATATCCACTATGGAAATGTTTTACATAGCTACACATGTACAACCTATTTTGAGTTGTTTATCTTCCCAGTAAGGGTGAATGATGAGGGAGGTAGGGAAAGAATCTAGAATTCAAAGGTTTAAAATATATTATTATTATTATTATTATTTTACATGTAACTGGGAAATAAGATATACAGGCACTGGGGCATAGAAATCCACCATACCCTACTGGAAGGTCAGAGGGAGGATGGGGGGAAGATATGGGAGAGAGCAGATTGGGGGAGGGGATATTCAGTGGGATTGCTGTTTTGGGGTGGTGGGTAGGTGAAAATGGGGAGAAAATTTGTAACTCAAAATCTTGTTGAAATGAATGATGTAAAAATTAAAAAAAATTAATTTCACAAGTACAGATGAGAGAAATAAGGAAGAGAACAACAGAAAGCCGTCTAGAAACATGCTTAAGTTTACCAGATCTTGAAAACACCTTCTCTCGTCCCTGCCAACTCCTAAGGCAACTATCCCATATGTCTTCAAAGAATAATCTACATTTCCTGTTTATATGTCTTCACCTCCCACTCACTTCTTGAGGCAGGGGTCCAGATCAAATGATTTCTTGAAGTGCTTTCCATCACCAAGAACTGTGAGTCTCTGAATCCATATTCCAAAAAGCAGTTGTTGATTTTCTTGGTGGACTTTGGGGGTAACTTGTGCTTGTCCTTTCACTAACAGTGTTGTATAAATATAAATTTTGCAAATATGTCCTTCATGTAACAGCTTCAATTTCCACATCATTTTTCTAGGCTTGGGGGAAGATGTCACAGTGACCTGCCACCAAGTAACTTTTTAGTGATCTAGTACCATGGAATAATAATAATGATAATAATAATACCACTAACAACAAATATTTACATAGTGCTTACTCTGTGTCTAGCACTGTGTCAAGTACTTTGCAAATACTCTCTAATTTGATTCTTGCAACAACCTTTACAGATAGATACTTTCATTATCTTCATTTTACAGGGGAGGAAATGGAAGCAAACAGAGGTTAATTGGCTTGCCCAGAGTCATGGATCTATAAGTATCTGAGGCTGGATTTGAACTCAGGTTTTTCCTGACTCCAGACCTGGCACTCTATCAGCTGTGCCAGCTAGCTACTGAAATATTAGTAGTGGAAATAGCACTAGTTCTAGAGTCAGAGAACCTTGCAATTGACCTGTTGATGCCACCACTGTTACTTCTGTCTCAGAAGGTATCAACAAACTCTTATTTACCAAATCCAATAACCTCTTCTCAGACATCATCCTTCTTGACCTTTTGATACTATTGACTAACCCTTTCTTTCTTTCCCTTCATCTCCTTCCTGAAATCTTTCCTTCCTTGACTTCTCATCTTACCGGTTTGACTACTTCTTTTTAGTCTTCTTTTCTGGATCATCACCTATTTCCCAACTACTTAGTATGTGTGTCTCTTAAAACTCTATCTTAGTAGCTCTTCTCTTGTCTCTTTACTCTCTTCCTTGATGATATGCTCCTAAGGGTTCAACTAACATTTCTATGCAGATTATTCCCAATGGCTAGTGGTCAGGGGGAAAAAAAAGCTTTATAAATGCTTCCTAAAAAGATTTAGAAAAAAATATAGACCTCTCTCCTACCTCCAAAGCTACCATGGGATGAGTCTAGACCAATAACATAAAGAAGGTAGCTGGGCTTATAATTGACAAGTACTATACCCACCTGGGCAGCTAGGTGGTGCAGTGGTTGGAGTGCCAACCCCAGAGTCAGGAAGACTCATCTTCAAGAGATTTGTCTGGCCTCAGACACTTACTAGCTGTGTGACCCTGGGCAAGTCACTTAACCTTGTTTGCCTTAGTTTCCTCATCTGTAAAATGAGATGGAGATGATTTTCTTTTCCAAGAAAACCCCAAATGGGTCACAATGAGTTGAACATGACTGAAAAATCACTGAACAACAACATAGCTACCTTGTGAGTGATTTCCCCATGAAGGAACCTGTGTGTAGGGGGATCACCATCACTCTTGGAAAGAAGTTCCACAGGGAGATTGTGGAATATGTCCCTCATCTGCTGAAAAAGACAGAGAGAAGTATCAACTTCATGAAGAAATAGAGAAGAGGGACAGCTATCTCTGAGGAGGTCATTGACACACTGCCTGGACTTGAGCGGCTTGTTGAATCTTCAGTATACTCAGATCACTGTTGAGATGAACTTGAAAACACCAAGAATTGCGGCTTCATATATGCTATTGTTATCTTTTTAATAACCCTGGGAATCCCCGGGAAAAATAAAGCAAGGAGGGAATATTTGGATTGGCTCCTCTAGTCAGCTGGAATAGGTAGAGCCAGTCGAAAAGGGTGATGTTGGGGAAAGGGTTCAGTTTCTCATAGATGCCTCCAACTGATGAAATCTAACAGAGGTGGAACTTTTTTTTTTCTCTAACTGAAGTTGCAATAAGAGTTAAGAAACCCAGACAATTTCAAATTCCCTATGTCACCTCTTCATTGCAGACAATAACTTTGTATAGCGTGGATGGAAAATTTCCTTCCTTCTCAAGCAGCTGATGATTCATCAGGATTTTCCCTGGAGTGCAAGAGATATGACACCTCTTTTTCCTGATATATACAATGAAGTGCCCTTGGAAACTTTCATGTGCTTCACATCTGTGATTTGTAGCCTTGTTGTTGCTGGCTTTCTGCTAGGTGACATTTTTATTTTCCACTTTTAACTTCAGCATACATTAATCACCTACTGTATTCTAGGCACTGTGCTAATTGCTGGGGTTACAAAGACAAAAGTGAAAGAGTTCCTGTCCTCAAGGAACTTATATTCTATTGGGGGGGGCATAATATGTATGTAGATAAGTAAATACAAAGTACATAAAAATAAATACACAGTAGTTTATTTTGATTATTTTCTCAAATTAATGAGCATTTATTTTCTTTCACACCCACTTTCTATCACTTCCATTGGAAAAAAATTAAACCAAACCAAAACAAAACCCTTGTAATAAATATCATCAAATAAAACAAATTCCTGAATTGGTCACATCCAAAAAATGTATATCTCATTCTACATCTCCAAAGTAATTTATTTATTTTTTTCCAAAGTAATTTAAAGAGTGAGTATTAGTAACTGGCTGCAGAAAGGATCCTGAAAGGATTTATGGTACCGAGTGGTCCTTGGATTACACTTTGAGAATCTCTGTGCATAGCAACGTCAATTCTTGTTTGTCCTTTGTTTTCGCAGAGGACCGATGACATCACAGAGTGATGTCTTCACTTGCACAAAGCCGTCAGTCTTACTCTCTCTTCCTGAGTTATTGAAGTCCAGTGGCAGGACAAAACTCAAGATGACTGGTGATGGCCTGGGATGTAGTGAATGACCTTGGTATCTTCAATGTTTGACCAAGCTCTAAGCACCCTACAGTGCCTTCTTCAACCACCTTCACGGCTCTTGGAACAAAATACTCTTATCTGTCCATTCCTCCAGAGAAAGTCTTCACATGCTTGAGGTAGATATCCCCCTAACTTACCAAAGAGTTACCCTCAACCTGGTTTAGCCTGTCTGCTGAGATAGTTTTACCAGGTTGGGCTGTTGTGCATGCTATAGCTTCTTGGAGCCATAGGTGAGGGTTGGATGACAGGTAGACACCAAAAGGGAATGAACAGCACTGAAAAGTGCTTGGCAAGCCCTCACACCAGAGGTGCTGGTCCTCACTGAACATCCCATACACCCCAAAGTAACTAAGTCATAGGGAGCCACTGAAGATTTTTGAGTAGAGGGTTGATATGTCTAACTAAAAAAAACATGAAACAAAATAAAACTAGTGTTAGAAATATAAATCTGACTTTAAAGGATGAATTAGAGACCAGAAGCAGAGCTTCTATGTGTGTGATCAATATGTTTCTCCACCTACCAAATCTGTTTCCAGTATGCTGTGCATGTGTATATCTGAAGGTGTTCTACAGTAAGGGGAGTAGCAGGGGACAGCAATATGGGACTGGAAGCAAGGCAAAACCATGGATATAAGTAATGGATTTGACTTAGAAATTCCCACAAAATCAAATAAAACCACTTTTTGCCTGAATTATCTGAATTGTTAAAGGAAAACAGGATTGTCAGACCCTTGGGAGTTAGAAAGGATTTGTGAAGGAACTGAGGTGAAGAGAAATTAAATAACTTAGATACAGTGGAAGAGATGGAATCCAAAGATTTGAAAGAGACTTTAGATATGTCTCATTTAATCTTCTTATTTTACAAAAGAGGAAACCGAGACCCATAGAAGGTAAGTGTTTTTGTCAAAGTCAGACAGGTAACAAGAAATGGAACTGGGATCTGAACCCAGATCCTCAGATCCCAAATATAGCCTTTAAATGATCAAGACTCTTATACGGTTTCCCTTTTCCCTTGTGTTATGCCTTACAGTAGGGTTGTGCTGAGCGCTAACCTGGCTCCCAAGTGATTGTAAACACTTACACATAGGATATCTACACACACAACAAAATTAGGGCATGATTTATTATTTGAGTCATTGTATGATTTAAAAAAGTAATGGAGAAAATTTTAATAATGTAGATCAATCTTAAAAGTGTGTCACAAGTACACATCCCACCCCTTTCCTCATCTAATTAAACATTTACAGCTGTTCCCTGCTTAAGGGGAACAGTACAAAATCTATAGGATCAATTTTACTATATCAGATTATTGGCTCACATTATTCCACCTCTGGAAATAACCAGGATCTAATCTTAAGAGCTGGGTAAGAATATGACATGTGACCCAGAGGTTGGAATCCCAGGTCTGGAGTCAGGAAGACTCATCTTTGTGGGTTCAAATTTGGCCTCAGTTGCTTATTTGCTGTGTGACCCTAGGTAAGTCACTTAGCTCTGTTTGTTTCCTCATCTGTAAAATGAGCTGGAGAAGAAAATGACAAACCACTCCAGTATCTTTGCCAAGAAAACCACAAGTGGTGGCACAAAGAGTCAGATATGACTGAAAAACGACTGAACTAGAGGAATAGGACAACTGAGTGGGAGTCAACCCTTGTAGAATCCATAAGGATCCTGGCATGAGAAATCTATTGAGACCCAACGAACTGAAAGTGGAAAATAAGGAATATATTCTAAGAGAGACGTGCCATGTGGTGTTTATTTCCTGAGTATGCCCAAGGAATTACATCTCTACAATCCAAAGGAAATACTAAAGCAAATTATCTTGTTAATTTGAAGCAAAAGCCTAGTTTTTGTACCTTTCAAAATGGTATGGTAGTAGATTGTTTTGTTAATTTATAAAAGCTCTATAAAGAGCAGAATGAAGTGAAGGGACAATAAATTATTATATGGTTTGGAGTATGGAACTTTTCTATTCAGGAAAAATCAGACCCAATTCCCTTTTATCTGGGTCATTTAGGAAAAAGAGTAGGTCTCACCTTCTGACAGAGATAGAATAGAATAGAGAATAGAATATCCAGGCATATATTTTTTGGTTGTGGCTAATGTTGTGTTAATTATGCTCAACCATATTTATTTGCTCCAGAGGTTTGGTTTTTCTTTTCTCTTTGTCTTTTTTCCCAGTGGTGGGTAAAGGTTGGGGGAGGAGGGGAATAGGTTTTTGTTCATTTAAAAAAAGATAAATTTCATTAAAGGGAAAAGAAAAATGATGACTTTATGTCCCCCACCCCTTTTTTCAATGACCAATGACTCATGTGGTGGTGACTGTAGACAACTGGTTTTAGCTGAGCATATAACATAAAAAGAAGCGGACATTTGAGAACAATCAGTCAAATCAGAGTATATAATTAATATACTTCAGGACCAGAAATATAACTTTGGGTCATTATGCTGTGGATCTCCTCAGTTCTTAAACCACTGATATTGAAATTCCATGGCAGTTGAAACTTACTCACAGCTTAATTGTGTCATAAGTTTCATTATGAATGGAAACACACTATGTGGTTTCATTTGAGGCTTTAGACTGATGCAAGAAGGAAGTAATACCATACTGGGAAGTTTGGTTGAAACACAGACACTAAATGGTGGTGAAAGTATTGGAAAATTTTTCTTTTAAATAATCTACCCATCTTTAGTTTAAAATCAATTCTCAGCCAATAAAGGTCATAAATTATCATAGATTTATAACTGGAAGGGACCTTAGAGACCTTGACCTTCATTTTACATGGAAAGAAACTGAGGCTCGGAGAGGTTAGGCAATTTACCTAGGGTTAAGTAACTAATAGGTATCTGAGACTGGATTTGAATGTAAGTCTTCCTGACTCTCAGTTTCCCTCCCCTCACCTCCTCTTCTCTCCTCTCTTCTTTCCTCTCTTTTTTCCTCCCTCCCTCTCCTCCCCTCCTCTCCTCTTTCCTCTTTTTCTTTCTCCCTCCCTCCCTCCACTCCCCTCCCTTCCCTACACCTTCTCTCTCTATCGCTCTCCCCTCCCCCAAGCATTTATGAAATACCTATTCTGTGTTAGGTACTAGGGATACAAAGGAAAAATAAAGAATTAGTCCTTGCCCTCTAGGAGCTTACATTTTACTGGTGTGCATTACAATGTTCTCTTGGATTTCTTTTTACTTAGAAAGTTCTATAACTAGCTCCATAGGGTTCACATATATCTTTGATCTTTTAAAAACAAGTAAATGTCTTACTGATATTTTTATTTTTTATATTGCTTTTATTTCCCAGTGAGTCCCTTCTCATCATAATTCAGATTCTTCCAGTATTATTTTCCATTATATTATTATGGCCTTCATATAAATCAGTAATTCTCAACCTTCTTGGTTTCAGGACCCTTTTATAGTCTAAAAACTTATTGAGGACTCTTCCCTCTCCTCAAAAAAAGTTTTTGCTTATTCAGGTTATATTTTCAATATTTACCATATTAGAAATTAAAATATCTTGTGTTATTGTGACCCTGAGTGCAGGGTGTGAGGAATCACTGGACCACACTTTGAGAACCACTGGTTTAATTTGTTCTTCTGCTCTCTTTGCTCCATATAAATCCTTACAAGTCTTCCCAAACTTCCCTGAATCCTTCAAATTCATTGTTTCTTGTGGCCCAGTAATATTATAACTGAATCCATATTCCACAGTTTGTTTAGTCCATTATTTAAAGTGTTTTGTGTCTTAATGTGATAATGAAAAGATGCTAAAAGGCTTCTTGAGGGGAATGGTAGATGAGTTATCAAAGGGAAAGAGAATGGGGAAAATACATAGATTTGGTCTGTCAGGCATCTCTGCCTTGGAAATGAGCTAAAACCTGGAGACATTCTTCAGATATGAGATAGGAGCTCCATGGGAAGCCCCCAAAGGAGGTATAAGCTTTGAAAAAGGAAGACAGGAAGTTGATTTAATGTAGGTAAGCTCCAGGGGAAAGAAGGGAACTGCCAGTGAAAGCTATTAAGAAGACTGAACTAAGATACCTCACCTATTGGGCAAAGAAGCAAAGGTTAGAGCCAGTCATAACAATTGACAAAAACCAACTGGATAAGTACAGGTGTGGCTAGATGACAATTTTTAATAAAAAATAAAAAGATCTGTGGCTTTGTTGTACTGTAAGCTTGGTATGAGTCAACAGTGTTGTATGGTAACCAAAAGGCTAACGTGATTTTAGGTTAATGGAGGCAAAGTTTCTAAACATTCCAAACATCAATGGAGGCAGTTTCCAAAAAGGGGGGGGGTGATAGGCTTGATGATACTACAAGTGGAGTGTTGAACTTAGTCATAAGATACAGTATTTTAGGAAAAACATTGGTAAATAAGTTTATGCAGAGGAAACCATGTAGGCTCTGAGGGACCTCTGAACTCAAACCTTGATTTTTAAAGATAAGGGAGAAGTTAAGTGACTTGACCAAGGTGATATGAGCAATAAGTGACAGAAATGAGATTTGAACCCAGGTATCCTGATACTAAATCCAATTTTCATTCCTCATCGCTTGGACATCATGCTAATTGAGGAAGCCTGGAAAAGAGACATAGAAAATATGATGCTTATCCACAAATGAAGGACTGCAATTGTTTTGTCTGGTTCCAGCAGGTTAGAACTAGGAATATTGGCTAGAGGTTAAAGAGAAGTTGATTTTGGCTTAGTAGAAGGAAAAACTCCTGAAGCTCTTTGTGCCTCAAGTAAAAGTGAGAGAAGTCTTCTAAATCAAACTACCATCCTCATTAAAGGCTTAGCTTATAGTAAGCACGATTTATACAGAGATTCCTCCTTGTCCTTCCTCAGAGTGTGGTCCATTCATTTACAGCAAACATTCATCCAGAATGCAATAAAATGACCCACCTTTAACTGGAGACAAAATTCATTATGAAAGTACGTACAGCAAATAAATTTAAAGGTAATAAACATACAGTTTGCCAGGCAGTATTGAGGAAGGGGAAAGAATAGAGAGGCAAGGAGAGAAACAAGCATTTATTGAATGCCTACTATGCACCAGCCATCATGATAAGCACTTCACAGATAGCATCTCATCTGATCCTCATAACCTTGTGAGGTAGGTGCTATTACAGATGAGGAAACTGAGGCAGACAGGGTTACACAGTAAGTGCCTGAGGCTGGATTGGTACTCAAGTTTTCCTGATTGCAGGTCTGGCTAACTATCCACCATACCATCTAGCTTCCCAAGTGCCACACAGAACATAGCAGTCCTGGGTAGTTAGGTAGCATAGTGGACAGAGCGCTAACCCTTGAGCCAGGAGAACCTGAGGTCAAATCTGGTCTCAGACTACCTGTGCAACCCTGGGCAAGTCTTTTAACCTTGTTTTCCACAGTTTCTTATCTGTAAAATGAGTTGGAGAAGGAAATGGCAAACCACTCCAGAATCTTTGCCAATAAAACCTCAAATGGGGTCAGGAAGAGTCAGAAATAACTGAAAATGGCTGAACAACAACAGCATGGATTGCCATTTAGGTACAATTTGGACTATATGGCTGCTGAGCTTCAATCCTATGATTTTGTGACTACTAAAAATGCATTGGGGAAACTGAACAGTTCAGAGAGAAATAAACCATGGTCAAGGATAGTACTTTTAGGGTCCTGTAGTCTTAGAAAACTCCTTGACCGCTAGAAGAGCTTGCAAAGTCAGTGTAAGACTAGGGCTTAGGGATCAGGATCAGAACCAGACAAACAGTATACCCTGGGGCTAGAAAAGATCATTTTGTAGTGGGAGGAAGTAGAACATACATGGGAGGATAATATAAAGAAGCAGCTTCTGGAAGTGACTTAAAATCTTACTTATTTTTGTAAGCACTGCCAAGCCAACAAACTTACCTTGGGCTAGAAATTTTTTCCTTCATGTGCAATCATGTAAAACATTTCCATATTTGTCATTTTGTACAAGATAACTTGAGTAAAAGAAAAAGTATGAAAGGAAGAAAGTGAAAAATCGCATGCTTCAGTCTGTATTCTGACAATATCAGTTCTTTCTCTGGAAGTGGATAGTTAGTATGCTTCATTATTAATCCTTTGGTATTGTCTTGGATCATTGTATTTCCCAGAATAGCTAAGTCATTCATAGTTCTTCATTGGACAATATTGCTTTTGTGGTGTATAACATTCTCCTGGTTCTGTTCACTTCACTCTGCATCAGTTCATATAAGTCCAGGTTTTTCTAAAATCATCCTGCTTGTTATTTCTTATAGCACATGAATGTTCCATTACAATCATATACCACAGCTTGCTTAGCCATTCCCCAATTGATGGGCATCCCTTTGATTTCCAGTTCTTAGCCACCACAAAAAGAGCTGCTATAAATATTTTTGCATACACAGATAAGTCCTTCTTCCTTTTTTCTTTTGATATCTTTGAGATATATTCCTAGCAGTGGTATTGATGGATCAAAGGGTATATATGCACTATTTCATAGCCCTTTGGGCATAGTTCCAAATTGCTCTCCAGAATGGTTAGATCAGTTCACAATTCCACCAACAATGCATTAGTGTCCCAGTTTTCCCACATGTACCCCCAAAACCATAATTTTCCTTTTTTGAAATATTATTCAATTTGGTAGGTGTGAGGTATTATCTCAGAGTTGTTTCAATCTGCATTTCTCTAATCAATAGTGATATGGAGCATATTTTTTCCATATGACTATAGATAGCTTTGATTAATTTATCTGAAAGCTACTTGTTCATATCTTATAACCATTTCCCAATTGGAGAATAAGTTGTATTTTTTATAAATTTGACCCAGTTCTCTATATATTTGAGAAATGAGGTCTTTATCAGAGATACTTATTATAAAATTTCCCCTAGTTCCTGCTTTCCTTATAATTTGGTTGCATTAGTTTTGTTTGTGCAAAACCTTTTAAATTTCATATAATAAAAATTATGTATTTTACATTTTATAATGCTTTCTATATTTTCTTTGGTTCTAAATTTTCCCCTTATCCATAGATCTTACAGATAAACTATATCATGTTCTCCTAATTTGCATATGGTATCACCCTTTATGTGTAAATCATGTACCTATTTTGATCTTATAACGGTATACAGTGTGAGATGTTGGTCTGTACCTAATTTTTGCCATACTACTTTTTAGTTTTCCCAGCAATTTTTGTAAAATAAAGAGCTTTTGTTTCAAAAGCTTGGATCTTTGGGTTTATCATATATTAGATTACTAGGGTAATTTACTATAATGTAATTTGTTCCTAATCTATTCCACTGATCCATCACTCTATTTCTTAACTAATACTAGATTGTTTTTCGAGAATTACTGCTTCATAATGTAATTTGAGATCTGGTATGACTAGACCTTCCTTCACATTTTTTTTCATTGATTCCTTTGATATCCTTAACTTTTTGTTCTTCTAGATTGATTTCATTTTTTCTAGCTCTATAAATTAATTTTTGATGGATCAAAAAAAGTAATCAAATGGATCACTTTAGGTAGAACTATCATTTTTATTATATTGACTCAGCCTACCCATGAGCAATTAATATTTTCATAGTGGTTTAGATCTGACTTTGTGTGAAAAATATTTTGTAGTTGTATTCATACAGTTTCTAGGTTTGTCTTGGCAGGTAGACTCCCAAATATTTTGTATTATCTAGAGTTATTTCAAATGGAATTTCTCTTACTATCTCTTGCTGCTGGACTTTTTTGGTAACATAGAGAAATGCTGATGATTTATGTGAGTTTATTTTGTATCCTGCAACTTTGCTAATATTGTTAATAATTTCAAGTAGTTTTTTAATTGGTTATCCATAACATCATATCATATGCAAAGAGTGATAATTTTTTTCCTCATTGCCTATTCTAATTCCTTCAATTTCTTTTTTCTTCTCTCATTTCTATAGCTAACATTTTCTAGTACAACATTGAATAATATAGGTGATAATGGTCATCCTTGCTTCACTCCTGATTGTACTGGAAAGGCTTATAGCTTATTCCCATTACTGATAATGCTTGCTGATGGATTTAGATAAATATTACTTATCATTTTAAGGTAAGTTCCATTTTTTCCAATGCTCTGGTGTTTTTTTTTTTAAATAGAAATGGGTTTTATATTTTGTCAAGGTTTTTTTCTGTATCTATTGAGATAATGTTTTCAGTTGATTTTGTTATTGATAGGGCCAATTATGCAGATCGTTTCCCTAATATTGAACCAACCCTGCATTCCTGGTATAAATCCCATTTGGTCATAGTTTATGTTCCTTGTGATACACTTCTGTAACCTCTTTGCTAGTATTTTATTTAAAAATTTTACATCAATATTCATTAGTGAAATTGGTCTACGATTTTCTTTCTCTGTTTTGTTTCTTCCTGGTTTAGGCATCAGCAACATATTTGTGTTGTAAAAGGAATTCGGTAGGATTCCTTCTTTGCTTATTTTCCCAAAGAGTTTATATAGTATTGAGATTAATTGTTCTTTAAAAATTTGGTAGCATTTGCTTGTGAATCCATCTGGCCCTGGATATTTTTTCTTAGGAAGTTCATTGATGGCTTGTTCAATTTTCTAAGACTGGGTTATTTAAGTATTTTATTTCTTCTTCTGTTAATCTGGGTAATTTATATTTTTGTAGATATTCATCTATTTCATTTAGATTGTCAAATTTATTGGCATATAATTGGGCAAAATAGCTCCTAACAGTTGTCTTAATTTCCTCTTCATTGGTGGTGAATTCACCCTTTCATTTTTTATAATAGTAATTTGGTTTTCTTCTTTCCTTTTTAAAAATGAAATTAACCAATGGTTTTTTATCTTATTGATTTTTTCATAAAACAGTTTTATTTTATTCATAAAACTAGTTTTATTTGTTTTTTTTAACTTAAAAGTAGAAATGAATTTATTGCTTTCTCATGAGAAAGGGAACCCCTCCCTTGTTGCTCTAATGGTGCCATCCAGGGAAGTACTTAGTTTTATTTGCTAGTTCAATGGTTTTCTTACTTTCAATTTTATTAATCTCTCCTTTAAGTTTAAGAATTTCCAATTTGGTGTTTAATTAGGGATTTTTAATTTGTCCTTTTTCTAGTTTTTTTTTAGTTGCATGCCCAATTCATCAATCTGCTCTTTATTTTATTGATGTAAGTAATTAGAGATATAAATTTCCCCATTAGTACTGCTTTGGCTGCATCCCATAAATTTTGGTATATCATCTCATTGTTGTCATTTTATTTAATGAAATTATTGATTATTTCTATGACTTGTTTTTTTGGCCCACTGATTTTTTAAGATTAGATTATTTAGTTTCCATTTAATTTTTAATCTCTCTTTCCATTGCCTGGTATTGAATGTAATTTTTATTGCATTATGTTCTGAAAAGGATGCATTTGCTATTTCTGCTTTTTTTGCATTTGGTTTTGAAGTTTTTATGTCTCAATACATAGTCAATTTTTGTGTGGGTACCATGTGCTGATGAGAAAAAAAAAAAAGGTATATTCCTTTATATTCCCATTCAATTTTCTCCAGAGATCTATCACATCTAACTTTTTCAGAATTTTATTTACCTCCTTAACTTCTTTCTTGTTTATTTTTTAGTTAGATTTATCTAGTACTGGGAGGGGAAAGTTGAGGTCTCCCACTAATATTATTTTGTTGTCTATTTCTTCCTGTAACATATTCAACTTCTTCAAAAGCTTAGATGTTATACCATTTGGTATATTTGTATATTCATTATATATGTATATACATACATATATGTTTAGCACTGATATTAACTAATTATCTATAGTACCTTTCATCAAGATATAGTTTCCTTCCTTATCTTTTAAAATCAGATTTATTTTTGCTTTTTCTTTGTCTGAGATCATGATTGCTTCCTTCTTTGCTTCAGCTGAAGCATAATAGATTCTGCTCCAGCCCCTTACCTTTACCATGTGTGTTCTCTCTGCTTCAAAAGTGTATTTTTTTTGTAGACAACATGTTGTAGTATTCTGGTTTTTAGTCCATTCTGCTATCCACTTCTGTTTTATGGGTGAGTTCATCCCTTTTATACTTATAGTTATGATAATAACTGTGTATTTCCCTCCATGCTATTTTTCCCTTGTTTATCTCTCTCTTACCCCCAATCTTTCCCTCCTCACAAGTATTTTACTTCTGATCTTTTCCTCCCCCAATTCACTCTCCCTTTTATCAGTCCCACCCCAACCCTTCTATGATCCCTGTCTCTTTTTACTTCCTTAGAGGGTAAGATAGATTTCTGTATCCAACTGAATGTATATGTTATTCCCTCATTGAGCCAATTTTGGGGAGAGTAAGGTTTGAGCTTTGCCTTTCCCCCCATCTTCCTCTCCATTATAATAGCACTTTCATGCCTCTTTTTACAAGTGATAACTTACCCCATTCAATCTCTTCTCTCTTTCTTCCAGTGCAATTTTCTTTCTCATCCATCCATCCATCCATCCATCCATCCATCCATCCATCCATCCATCTTGTTGTATCATCTCATCAAAGTCACTTTATATCTGCACCCTCTGTCTACATGTATACTACTTCTAGTTGCCCTTGTAGTAATAAAGTTCTTAAGTTACAAATATTATCTTGCCATATGAAACATTTTAACCTAATTGAATCTCTTATGCTTTTTCTTTCTTGTTTCTTTTTTATGTTTTTAGGTTTCCCTTGAATCCTGTATTTGGAGGTCAAAATTTTTATTCATCTCTGTTCTTTTATTTAGGAGTGCTTGAAAGTCTTGGGCTAGAAATTTAAAGTGTCTGTCTAACATCTGTCTAACATTCAATCCATATAGGACTGAAGCAAAAAAAAAATCCAGAGACATAGAGAAAAAGGACAGTGTTGATACTACTGTATTAAATTTGATGAGCACAACTCCTCCCCCTAAGCTATTCATGATTTCATAAGTAATCCCCCTTTTCTGACCTTTTGTATGTAGAAATATTCATGTTTCTTGATGACTAGAAAGTTAATAGTAAAAATTATTCAAAACAAGACAAATTGCCTTGCTTTGCAGGTGAAATTTATTTTATAAATTTGTAGCCATTGGTTCAACCTTAAGGTTAAAAAATCCCACAAAGAACCCAGAGACTGGTTACCCTGTAAGCTTCATTAATGAAATTGATCTTTGGTTAGACAATAGTTAAAGCTAGGTTCAGAAATCTGCTCTCTGGAAATGCATTCATTTTTATACTTTTGTTTCATTGGTTTTTCCTTGCTTTTAAAAATAAGGTTTTTAAGAAAATGTATATTCTTTTGAAAATATTCCAAGCTTGTCTTAGCTGGGCTAAAAGAAAAGGGATTGGTGAGGCTTAGTAGGGAGATAATTTCACCCTTAATGCTAAGGTGCAGGAGTCGTAGTGGTGTTTCACCAACTCAAATGTCTGGAACACATACATTAGTAGGTTGGAACAGAGAGAGTGCAGGTACCTCAAATATAGTTGTCACTTTATAACAATAATTATAATATAGCTAACATCTCTATCTCTCCATCTCTCTCTCTTTCTCTCTCTGCTGGGTGTTTTATTATTATTATTATTACTATCTCATTTGATCCTCACAACAACACTGGGGGTAAGTGTTATTATTATTTCCATTTTATAGATTAGAAAACTGAGACAAACAGAGGTTAAGTGACTTGCCCAGAGGCACACAACTAGTAAATGTCTGAGGCTTTGAATTGAGGTATTCTTGACTCCAGGAGTAGCCCTCTTATCTTCTCTACCACCTCGCTGCCCTTCTTGCCTATTCTGTCTTCTCCTCTAGGCAAATTAATAGCAGGGAGAAGTGACCATTAATAGCCTGAAAGAGATAGAAGGCAGACAAACTTTACAAAACAGACATAAGAACTCAAAAGACAGACATAAAAGCTGCCTATAAACATGTGATGCTTCCATTTTCATTAAATATCATCCTATATCTCTTGGGAATTTTGTAGCTAATCTTGAAAAGGCTGTCTACAACAGGTACCTCCACTTTTTCACTTTTACTCCCCCCCTTTTTTTTTGGAGGAGGGAAGGTAGGGCAATTGGGGTTAAGTGACTTGCCTGAGGTCGCACGGCTAGTAAGTGTTAAGTGTCTGAGTCTGGATTTGAACTTAGCTCCTCCTGACTCCAGGGCCAGTTCTCTATTCACTGCGCCACCTAGCCACCCCTCTTTTACTCTGTTCTTAACCCCTTTCCAGTTGACTTGTGACTTTTTCATTCTACTAAAACTGTTCACTCCACCTCTTAGTTGTCAAATCCGATGGCCTTTTCTCAATTCTCCTCCTCCTTGACCTCTCTGCAGCCTTTGATACTGTTGATCACTCTCTCCTCCTTGATACTCTCTTCTTGCTAGGTTTTCAGAATACCACTCTCTTTATTACATATATATATATAATATAACTCTGATCATCCTCCTACCTATCTCACTGCTCCTTCTCTGTCTTCTGTCCTTAATCTTCATCCATACAACTCCCACTAACTGTGTTTTCCCTCAGGGCTCTGTCTTGGGTACTCTTCTTTCTATATACTATTTCATTTGGTGATCTCATTAGGTTTCAATGAATGGATTTAATTGCTATTTCTACACTGATGATTCTCAAATCTACCTATCCTACCTCTCCGCTGATCTCCAATCTCCAATCCCCCACTGCACTTCAGACATTTCAGACTAGTCATATTAAACTCAATATATCCAAAATGGAACTCATAATCTTTCCCCCAAATCCTTCACCCACAAGTACCTTCCCTATGATTATAGACGGTAACACTGTCCTCTCAGTCTTTCAGGCTCACAACCTGGGAGTCATCCTGAATTCCTTACTATCTCTAATGTGTCCCCCCCCCCCGCCCCCAGCCAATATCCAGTCTGTTGCCAAAACCTGCTGATTTCACCCTTGCAACATCTCTTAAATACATTCCCTTCTGTCCTCTGACACTGCTACCACTCTCAGGCCCTTATCAGCTCCTGCCTGGACTATTGCAATAGCCAGCTGGTGGGTCTGTATGCCTCAAGTCTCTCCCCATTCCAACTCATCCTCTCTTCAGCCACTACAGTGATTATCCTAAAGCACAGGTCTGTCTGTCACTCCAATAAACACCAATGGCTCCCTATCACCTCCAGGAGCAAATAAAAAATCCTCTGTTTGGAATTCAAAGATTTTCCTACTCTGGCCCCCTCCTACACTTCCAGTCTTCTTTTACTTTATTCCTTGTCTCTTACTCTTCTACCCACTGACACTGGCCTCCTGGCTGTTTCATGAACAAGACCCTCCATCTCTCAGCTCTGAGTATTTTCTCTGGCTGTCTCCCCCCCCCCCCCCCCAAATGCTCTCTCTCCTCATCTCCACTTACTTCTCTGGTTTCCTTTAAATCCCAAATAAAATCCCCTCTTTTACAGGAAGATTTCCCTAATTTCTCTTAACTCTAGTACCTTCCTTCTCTTAGTTCTTTCTTATTTATTCTTTATGTAGCTTCATTGTATATATTTACCTGCCTGTTGTTTCCTTCATTAGATTGTGAGGGCCTTTGAGGTCAAGGACTGTCTTTTACTTCTTTTTATATCTTCCGTTCTTAGCACAATGATTGACACATAATAGGAGTGTAACAGTGGCGGCTAGGTGGTGCAGTGAATAGAGTACTGGCTCTGGAGTTGGGAGGATCAGAGTTCAAATCCAGCCTCAGACACTTAACACTTATTAGACGTGAGACCTTGGGCAAGTCAATTAACCCCAATTTCCCTGCCTTTCTCTCCTCAAAAAAGAAATAGGAGTGTAATAAATATTGATTGATTGATAAAGAACAACAATTTGACTTTAGATATTTAAATTGGCCTGAGGTCAGGCATATCACAATAATTGATAGTAATGATAATGCTAGTCTTAAGAAAATATTACATTATAGTCATTATCAATTCAATTAAAAATAATTGTTAAGCACCTATTATGTGTAAAACACCATATTTGGCACTAGAAATATAAGGAGAGAAATGAAATGGTCCCTGCTCTCAAGGAATATATATTTTTATATTATCCTCTGTTCTAGAAGACATGGAAGTAGATAGTATATTTTGTATTATTATCATATTTTTGGAGGCAATCGAGGTTAAGTGACTTGCCCAAGGTCACACAGCTAGAGGAGGCTGAGGCTGGATCTGAACTCAGGTCCTCCTGATTCCAAGTACTGGTGCTCTATTCGCTGTGCTACCTATCTGCCCCAGATAATATATTTTAGAAAGATATCTAGCCAAAATGCTTAAGAAAAAAACATGCTAATACTTAAAAGAGTCAATTTCATTTATCTGGAGAATTTGCTTACATGGAAATTATTTTCCCTGATAATTATAAGGTATTACTATGTCCATATATGAAATCATGAATTTATAAGACAAATATATTAAGGTAATTACTTTCATTGTGAAAAGAGTCTTTAATAAAGTATTCTTGGGAAGGGTTCTTTAAGTATAAAATCCCTTCATTTAGTGCTTTTGAGTGTTTATAGATCAAAATAGAAGAGAAAGTAGGTGACCAGAAAGAACTGCAACAGCTTTCAAAAGTTTACTTTTAAGACTTACTTAGGCAAGAATTTATTTTACAATTCTTGATAAAACAAATAATTTTGTACAAGTCTTGTCTGCAGTAAGAGCTCTGCCACTTTCCATCATCTTATCTCTAGTGCTAGTACAGTGTTTGATCATTTGGACTTTGACTGGACCTGTGATTTCATTAGTATAGGGGACTCTCAGTGGGCAAACTCCTTCCATCAATGCAAATTGGCACTTTCCCTGTAACTTAGGGTTTTAGAGAGTTACCTGGGGCATTTGTGAGATTTGCTCAGCATCACATACTATGTGACAGAAACAGGACTTAAACTCAGGTCTTCCTGACTGAGGCTGGTTATCTACTATGCTATGCTTCCATTTTCATTAAATGCCTAGTGCACTATGTAGACACCAATTCATGTTGAATTAAATTGTAGTGCTTTTAAGTCTAGTTATATTTGCTCTTCAATATTGGATCTAAATTTGGCTAAAATATTTCCCAGTGTATCTAATACTGGTAATTCTCTACATTAGACAAAGTGAAACCACATTACTATAAAGTGTATTTATACTGGGACCTGGAAGTATTATAAATAAAATCATATCCCTTGAAAAATAGCAAGTTATGTTACCTACTAGAAAGAATCATTGCAATGTGAATTGGAAAGAGAATTGGATAAAGAGTTAGGAGAGCTACCTTAGGAGATCTCTAGGTGACCTAGGATAAATTACTTCACCCTTCTCTAAAATGCTTATTTTCTCACCTCTAAAATAAAGAGTTTGTACTGAATGACATCTAAGGCCCCTGCTGACTCTAAAATTCTAGGAATCTATGACAGTATTGACCCATTGATCCTCCCTCTTCCACAGTCCCTTAATCATTAAGACTTAATATCTTGAGTTATTTTCCCAGTAACATTGCATAGATCTGTGCTGATAAATCCACATTTTCCTTTTAGGTCCTTCTTGTGGCCAACAGCAAATATTCTAGAAATGACTGGCATCCCAAAAGTGGAATTCCAGTTTGGAAAGGTAGTGAGCTCCCAAAGGAAGGTTATATAATCACGTGGATATGCTGCAGGGGTTTCTTCCTTAGGTATGAGGGAAGTCTCATACAACTCTGAGATTCTGTGATTCAATGGATGCAAAAAAGGTTCACTTGAAGTTTTGAAGGTTGCTACTAACCCAAGTAACAAGTGTTCCAAGGCCAGTAAGAATAGGAAGATGTCTCTATTTTTCTTACCAATGGCAGTCATGATAGATGTCAGGTATGTTTCTGATTCTAAGGAAGGGAAGAACAGATGTAAGTTCCTGACCCTGAGTATCTCTTACCTCACCCCACCATTCTCAGGCCCTAAGTCCATCACTATTCTATCCTCTCATCTTCCCACAAACAGAATGGAGGCAAAGGTTGTGACTTTTGTTTTTAACAGAATCAGGTGCTTACTTGTTTGTCCAATGAGCCTCCTCTCTCCCAAGTGTCTTTTACCCCCTTAGAGCCCCCTTCATTCAATTCTGGTCCATAAAATTTTCCTACTTATGCTTCAGGGACAGAAAGGAATGGGGAATGAGAGCTCAATCATTTCCCAAAGTCAAAGAAAAGAATGGAAAGATGAGTGTATACCTTCGTTTGGGGCAGACTTTTAAAATTGTTTTAACAGGAGTCTTGATACACGGCATGATCTTCCTTAAAAATTTGAGAAACTTAGTGGTTATAGAGCTGTTGAAAGTAAAAGGACAATTTTCCTTTTCCATCAGATAACTTAGTGTTCCTATTTGTAAAGGAAATATTGACTGAACCTGAAAGTAATCTGGTTGCTATTAGATTTAATTTACTTTATTTCATAAATTTACTTTATTTATAAATTTAATTAACTAAAATTTTCAATTATTATTAATTAATATATGATTAGTGATGATAATGATGATTAGCATTTATATGACTCTTTAAAGTTGACAGTCTTTGGACTAGAAAAAATAAGTCCCCCTCCCCCCCAAAGGCGGTTTAAGGTGAGTTTAAATGTAAGATAAGAAGAGACATAATTTGAGAATACCTAGCTGCCACTGGTGAATCCATATCATATCAGTTCCAGTGAACTGTGACCTAGACAATGTGATTGTATGAAATTAGAAATTTTTTGCACAAACAAATCTAATACATACAAAATGAGAAGGAAAGCAGGGAACTGGGAAAGAATTTTACAGCAAGTTTCTCTGATAAAGGCCTCATTTTTTCAAATATATAGGAACAATATACAACATAATATAATATAACAGCCAAATTTATAAAAATACAAGCCATTCCCCAATTGATAAATGATCAAAAGATATGAACAGTTTTCAGAAGAAGTCAAAGCTTTTGATAGTCACATAAAAATGCTCTTAATCACTATTGATTAGAGAAATGCACATTAAAACAACTTTTGTATGCCACTTTATATCTATCAGAGTGGCTAACATTGACAAAAAAGGAAAATTACAAAAGGGACATTAATGCACTATTGGTGGAATTGTGAACTGATACAGCCATTCTGAAGAACTATTTGAAACTGTGTCCAAGTGGCTATAAATCTTTATATATATGTATATATGTTGTATATATGCTTTTACCTTGCAATACCATTTCTAGGTCTATATCCCAAAGAGATAAAAGAAAAGGGAAAAGATCAATATGTACAAAAATATTTATAGCAGCTGTCTTTATAGTGACAAAGGACTGGAAATTGAGGGGATGCCTATCAATTAGGGAATGGTTGAATAAGTTATAGTATGTGATAATGATATGGTATGTGATATGGTATGGATTATTATTGTCCTATAAGAATGATGAATGGGATGGTTTTAGAAAAACCTGAGAAGTCTTACATGAGCTGCTACAAAGTTAAGTGACCAGACCCAGAGAATACTGTACAGAGTAACAGCAGCATTGTAATGCTGATCAACTATGAAAGACTTAAATACTCTGGTCAAGACAATGATACAAGGTGATTCCAAAGGATCCATGATGAAAATTGCTATTCCCCTCCAGAGACAGCTGATAAACTCTGAGTGCAAATTGAAGCATGCTTTTAAAATTTTCTTTTTTTTTTCTTGTTTTCTTTTGCAACATGACTAACATGGAAATATTTTGTATGACTTTATATGTATAGTTGATATCATGTTGTTTGCCTTCTCAAAAGGGTGGCGGGGGGGCAGGAGGGAGAGAGAATTTGAAACTCAAAATTGTAAAAAATGACAAGTTTTAAAAAATTTCATTTATTTATTTTTAGTTTTCAACATTCATTTCCATAAGATTTTGAATTTCAAATTTTCTCCTCATCTCTCCCCTCCCATCTACCCCAAGATAGTGTACATTCTGATTACCCCTTCCCCTAGTCTGCCCTCTCTTTTATCATGCCCCACTTTTTATTGCCTTTCCTCTTATTTTCTTGTAGGGCAAGGTAGATTTCTATACCCCATTGCCTGTATATCTTATTTCCCAGTTTTATGTAAAAACAATTTTAACATTTGTTTTTAAAATTTTGAGTTACAAATTCTCTCCCTTCTTCCCTCCCCACCCACCCTCATTGAGAAGGTAAGCAATTCAAAATAGCTTATACATGTGTAGTTATGCAAAACACTTCCATAATAGTCATGCTGTGAAAGACTATATTTTCCTCCATCCTATCTCACCTCTCATTTATTCTATTTTCTCCTTTTTCCATGTCCCTTTTCAAAAGTGTTTTCTTCTTACCCCTTCTCCCAATCTGCCCTCCCTTTTATCATCCCCCCCCAATTTATTTCCTTCCCCCCTTACTTTCCTGTAGGGTAAGATATCCACTTGAGTGTGTATGTTATTCCCTCCTTAAGCCCAATCTGATAAGAGTAAGGTTCACTCATTCTCTCTCACCTCCCCCTTCTTCCCCTCCATTGTGAAACCTTTTTCTTGCCTCTTTTATGTGAGATAATTTACCCCCCCTTTCTCTTCTTTTCTCCTCCCAATATATTCTTCTCTCATCCCTTAATTTTATTTTTATATAGCCCATCATATTCAACTTACCCTGTGCCATCCATCCATCCATCCATCCATCCATCCATCCATCCATCCATCCACCCATCCATCCATCATCTCTCTCTCTCTCTCTATCAAATTTTCTATCTACCTACCTATCTAATCTATCAATCTATCTATCTATCTATCTATCTATCTATCTATCTATCTATCTATCTATCTATCTATCTATCTA
>NW_027187308.1:5626921-5637937 GCF_028583685.1 Petaurus breviceps papuanus | reverse complement strand
CTATCTATCTATCTATCTATCTATCTATCTATCTATCTATCTATCTACCTATCTATCTATCTATCTATCTATCTACCTATTTCCTCCAACTACCCTAATACTGAGAAAGATCTCATGAGTTACAAATATCATTTTTCCATGTAGGAATGTAAACAGTTCAACTTTATAAGTCACTTATGATTTCTCTTTCCTGTTTACCATTTCATACTTCTTTTGAGTCTTGTATTTGAAAGTCAAATTTTCTATTCAGCTCTGGTCTTTTCATCAAGAATGCTTGAAACTCCTCTCTCTATTTCATTGAATTTTTGTTTTTTCTCCTGGAGTATTATACTCAGTTTTTCTGGGTAGGTGATTCTTGATGTTAATCCTGGCTCCCCTGACCTCTGGAATATTATATTCCAAGCTCTTTGATTGCTTAATGTGGAAGTTGCTAGGTCTTGTGTTATCCTGATTATATTTTGACAATATTCAAATTGCTTCTTTCTGGCTGCTTGCAATAGTTTCTCCTTGGCCTGAGAACTCTGGAATTTAGCTACAATATTCCTAGGAGTTTTCCTTTTGGGATCTCTTTCAAGAGGTGACCAGTGGATTCTTATAATTTCTATTTTACTCTCTTGTTCTAGAATATCAGGGAATTTTCCTTGATGATTTCTTTTTTTTTTTGAGGGGGGGAGGCCAAGGCAATTGGGATTAAGTGACTTGCTTAAGGTCACACAGCTGGTAAATGTGTCAAGTGTCTGAGGCTGGATTTGAACTCAGGTTCTCCTGACTCCAAGGTTGGTGCTCTATTCACTGTGCTACCTAGCTGCTCCACCTTGATCATTTCTTGAAAGATGATTTCTGGGCTCTTTTTTTTTTGATCATAGCTTTCAGGTAGTTCAATAATTTCTAAATTATCTCTCCTGGATCTATTTTCCAGGTCAGTGGTTTTTCCAATGAGATGTTTCACATTTTCTTCTATTTTTTTTCAATCTTTTGGTTCTGTTTTATAATTTCTTGATTTCTCATAAAGTCATTAGCTCCCATTTACTCCATTCTAATTTTGAAGGAATTGTTTTCTTCAGTGAGCTTTTGGATTTCCTTTTCCATTTGACCAATTCTGTTTCTTAAGGCATTCTTTTCCTTGTTGGATTTTTGGACCTCTTTTGCCTTTTGGTTTGTCTATTTTTTAAGGTATTATTTTCTTCAGTATTTTTAGGTCTCTTTTAGCAAGCTGTTGACTCATTTTTCATTATTTTCTTCATTTCTTTTCCCAATGTTTCCTTTACTTTTTAAACTTGATTTTCAAGATCCTTTTTGAGTTTTTTTCATGGCCTGTGACCAATTAATATTTTTCTTGGAGGCTTTTGATGTAGGAGCTTTGATTTTGTTGTCTTCTTCTGGTTGGAATGTTAAAGTTTTTTAGAAATATAACTGAAAAATATTCAATGAAATATTTTTAAAAGAATAATTAATGATGCAGTAATCTCACTTCCATTTTCAAAAGATCTCTTTTGGAAAGATTAAAGTTACTCTTTTGAAAGATGAGTAAATCAGGGAAATATATTAGTCATAATGTGACAGGATTTCAGCAAAGCATTTAGGAAAATCTCTCATGCTCTTCTTGTAGCCTTTCCTGATTCCTCCCTAGCCCTCACCATTGATACCTCATCCAAAGCCCAAATCACCTCAATTATTTTGAATAAGAGTTTCCTAAGTGGTAGAGAAACTAATAACTCATTTCCAAGCTACATTTGGACAACCCATGTGAACATACAGTTTACATGGGCAGCACACACTGTATGTTAGAGAGAGAGAGAGACAGAGAGAGAGAGAGCAGATGTCTGACAAATAGAACATCTTCATTATCTCATCATTATCATTTTCTTTCACATAGTTATTGTTTTTATTACTTTTATTACTCTCTCTTCCTTCCTTTCCCACTTTTTGCCAAAATAATTTTAACCTTCAAAAAGTGGAGAAAGTTATAAGGGGGACTTTTATTCTGGACCATATTTTTTTTTTTAATAAATGGGGGTTAAGTAACTTGCTCAAGGTTACACAGCCAGTTATTTCTAGATGTGGTGGTAAGTATCTGAGCCTAGATTCAAACTCAGGTCATCCTGACTCTGGGGCCGGTGCTCTTACTCAGTGAGCCACCTGCCTTTGCGGTTAAGTAACTTGCTCAAGGTTACATGGCCAGGTGTTTCTGGGTGGGTGCTAAGTGTCTGAGCCTGGATTTGATCCCAGGTCATCCCAACTCTGGGGCCAGTGCTCTTACTCACTGTGCCACCTGGCCGCCCCCTGGACCATATTTTGACCTACAAAGAGAAATTGAGTGCTGAATTACAAATGATGATATCCTTGGAGGAAAGGGACCACTGCATCTCAGAATTCATAATTAAGGAGGGAAAATTTGGATATATTCTGACCTGCATCCTAGACTTGGGGAAAGTAAATTTCAAAAAGTTCAGAGAAAGGATGGATAGAAACCCATAACCTAAAATTCTATAGAATAAGTCATCCTAACAAGAATGAGAAGACTTAAGGAATGAAATTTTGAAAAGGTAAAAAAAGTAATTCCAATGAGGAAGAAAAGGAGTTTTATACAGAGACAGGTATCCATAAGAAATTCACAAACCAAACTTTTTTTTAAAGCATATATTGTGAATGGAACTGAAAATAAGAGCAATAATCTGAGGATGAATTAAAAATATAATATTACTCAGGAAGAATATTGTAAGGAGTGTTTAAGCTCAGGATAAGCTGAGACTAATGAGGAATGAATGCGAAGGACAACAAAAGAATAATCAGATCTGGGTCCATGCACTACTGGGTCCTGCATTACCCTTCTTCTGGATGCAGTACCTCTCAATTGCGCCATCACAACATGGGTGGAGGGGGTGTAATGAATAATAAGACTAGGAAAATAGGAAGGAAATAATTTATGAAAAACTTTAAATGCCAAACTGAGGAGTTTGTATTTTGTCCTAGAGGAAACAGAGTATCATTGGAGTTTGTTGAGTTGGAGTTGTTGGAGGTTGCGGGGACAGGTAATATGGTTGAACGCTTGCTTTAGGAAAGAGAATCTCCTTAGAAGCTACGTGAAGGATGATTTTTCTTTTTTTTTCTTTTTTCCCCCCAGAATTTGTTTATTTATTTATTTTTAGTTTTCAACATTCATTTCCATAAGATTTTGAGTTCCAAATTTTCTCCCCACCTTTCCTCTACCCCCCACCACAAGATGGCAAGCATACTGATTACCTCTTCCCCCAGTGTGCCCTCTCTTCTTTCTCCCTCTTTCCCCACTTCTGTCCTTCCCCTTTACTTTCTTGTAGGGAAAGATGGATTTCTATATCCCACTGCCTGGTATACTTTATTTCCCAGTTGCATTTAAAAAGACTTTTTAACATTTGTTTTTAAAACTTTGAGTTCCAGATTCTCTCCCTTCTTTCCTCCTTGACCCCCTCCCTACCCCCCACCCCACTGAGAGGATGGATTTTACTGTTCAAGTTGTTTGTAGTATATTTTTCTGACAATACCACTTTCATTTTTCTATCTGCTGATACTCACAATTCCACCATGCTTTTCCCTCTCTCACTCTTTTGGATTCTGAATTTCTCTTGAATACATATAATACTCTCCTTTAACCATTCTATTGCAATGAATGAAGTATACCCTTCTAGACCCATATTCTAGTCACAAGTTCCATTCCAGCAAATCTCACTGACTTGTATGATGTCAAATTGCCTCTTTGCCTTAGGACACTAGTTCACCTTGCTTATTGGTCAGAATTTGTACATTTGTACACAAAGAGTTGAAACAAAACTCAGCAAATAGCCCCCCACCTTTCCATCTAGCTGGCATTTGACCTGGTCTCTATGTTTTTCTACCATCTTGCCTTGGTGAAACCCCTAGCAGCATTTTTCTAATACTCATCATTTAAACTTGGCCTGCCTTGGCCCATTCACCAAATTTGTAGTAATTTGCCACATTAGTACAGCTATCTAGATCAATTGCTTTGTGGTTCACCAACCCTTATCCCAGAAGCTTTAATTTCATTCTTTTTAAACTAGCCTTTTCTTGCTACAACCAAGTGTGTGGAATTGGTCTTGGGGAGGAGATTGTGAAGGCTCTTTTACATCAACATTCTAATTAGATCCTTGAGGCTTATTTATTCTTAAGACATCTTCCTTCTTCCTACTCCCTCTGTTTTAAGGTTTATAAGCCCCTACCTTCTTGCTCCCCTAAAACTTTCACCTTCCTGGACAAAAATAGCTATCTTCTGCTCACTTTTTCCTTTCTCTCATATTTTCCCAACGTAACCCTTCCCCTGCTCAGTTCCTAATACACCTTTTCTACACCTTCCTTTGTGTCCTTTGCTGCCTCTGCTCTATTATATTACTGAACAAATTCCCCTTCATCTTTGAATATCCTTTTACACTCCTGCCTCCAGGCACTAGCTAAAATCTGGCTCTCCCCTGAAAATGCCACAGTTCTAATTACCCTTGCTAATTTGCCTTTTCATAGCACCAGAAGCATGAGTTGGCACTCACTGCCACTCCCAGGCCCTACTGCTGGCTCTGGCTTTGGCACTGGCACCATCCCTCATCAACCTCTCCTCCTTTGAAGTTTATGCCATCCAATTATATTATTTTTCTTTAGTGTCTTTAGCACCTGGCTTACAATCTTACCCTTTATTCTGACCCTTGCCACCTCCCTTGTTGACTTCAATATCTGCATTAATTACCCTTTGAACATCTTGTCCTCTAACATGATTATCTTTCTCAACAATCACGGCCCCTGCTGTCCTAATCTCAGCTACCGGAAATGACTCCCCTGGAATTCCCGTCTGAATGCAATTTTATGCTTTTTATTTTCCCATTGCCTGAGCCCTGGCAACACACTCTTCATCTTTATCAAGACCATTGACCCCTTCAAAATCCTTTCCTACTCTGATTTCACTTTCCTTCCTTCATAGAAAAGGCATTTATCTTTGACCCTGTAATACTTTCCTTCTTTGTCCTTCTGCAATTCCCATACTGCTAAAGCATGAGTCTGGGCCACACCTTTTCATTCCCATTGAGAGTTGCTGGAGAAGTGTGAGTCTACATCAAACATGCCATCTATGCAAAACTAGCCCCTCACTACTACACAACATTCCTTTTATTCATTTATGATTTACTCCCTCTGCCACTCTACCCTTGGGTTTTCCCAAAAAGATACCACATTTCTCACCACCCTTGCCAATTTGCCTTCATGCAATGCTAGAAGTGTGAATTGGCATACACCTTGCTCCTCACACACTAGGAAGCTAGGTGGTTGAGTGGATGCCAAGTGCTGGACCTAGAGTCAGGAAGACTTGAGTTCAAATCCAGCCTCAGATATTTACTAGCTCTGTGACCGTGGACAAATCACTTAACCTCTGCCTCAGCAAGGATAATCATAGCACCTACCTCTCAGGATTGTTGTGAAGATTAAAAGAGTTAATACTTGTGGAGTGCTTTGCAAACCTTAAGGTGCTATAGAAATGATATCATTACCATTATTTTTATCACACATAACACTCTCTCCTCTCTCTTTACTGGCTCTCATGTCTGGAATGCACTCCCATTTCATCTCTGCCTCTTAGAATTCCTTGCTTCCTTCAAAATACTGTTAAAGTGACACCTTCTGCACCATGTCTTTCTTGATCTTTCACCTTGTCAGGGCTGGCTATCCATTCTTCTTTGTATTTATTTTATATATTTTCTATACACTTACTTATGCACATATCTTCCTTATAGAATATATACTCCTTGAGGGCAGGGGCTACTACATTTTTGCTTCTGTATCTCTAGCACCTAGCATAGTGCCTGGTATATAGCAGGTATTTAATAAATGCGTATCAATTGATTTGGCTGTTCCAAATCTTGTCCTCTTTCATCAGGTGTCCTCCTTCCCTGCCCCCTTTTTCACAGCAGGTTACTTAGCCATTTACTTTCCTGAGAAGTTTGATGTCATAAGTTGTATGTTCTATCATTTTCCTTTCTTCATATCTCAAAATAGCTCCAAATCTTCATTTTCATCTTTGTTCCAATTTTAAAGGCAGTTCTTTTCCTTCTCAAGGTCAACCCTTCCACTTGTGCTCTAGATCCCAACCCTTCAGGGACCTAATTTTATTGGAGGTATTTCTCTGCCTTTAGGTTCATCCTTTCTATGGGACCTTCTCTTTTATCTAAAGATATGGTCTTGTCCCTCCTATCCTTTAAAAAAATCCATACACATCTTCCCTTGACATTGCTTCTACTATCAAGTCATTAGCCTATTTTTCTGCCTCCATCCTTCTATAAACTCAACTTCTAGAAACATTAATTTATTCTCTAGTTTTTCATCACTTACTCACTGGTTTATTCCTTACTTGCTTCCATGTGGAGGTTGAAAAAGAATCCCTACCACTCTATTGAAACTATTCTCTCCTAGATCAGCAGTGACCTTTTAATTTCTAAATCCAAGGGTTTTTCTCTCAATTCTTACCCCTTTTCAGCTTCCTGCAACATTTGATATTGTTGACCTCATCTCTTTTCCATCTATACTATTTCACTTGGTAATCTCATCAGCTCCTCTGAATCCAGTCATCATCTTTATGCACATGATTCTCAGATCTATTTATCCAGGCCTAACTTTTCTCTTGACCTCCAGTCTTGCATCTCCAACTGCTGATTTTCTTCAAACACTCCCCAATTTTTTTTTTGCCTTTTGGAGGGAAATTGGGGTTAAGTAACTTGCCCAAGGTTACGCAGCTAGTTTTTTTGTGTACGTGTTAACTATCTGAGGCCAGAACCAAACTAGGGTTCTCCTGACTCCGGGGCTGGCGCTTTACTCACTGCACCATCTAGCCACCCCTCTCCCCATTTTTCTATCAGTCACCTTTGTTGCCTTCCCTGGCTGACTGGTTCTGGACCTATAATCAAATGAGTACCTCTGTTACTCCAGGAAGGAGTATGTCAATCTGTTCCCCCTTAGTACCACTCACCATCCCTGCTATTTTGCAAATTAAAATACCCCTCCTTGGTGAGCACTAACCCCCTCCAGCAATATGTATTGTCTCTTCTTATTAGAATGTATAGTCTCTTTGAGGGAATAGGCTGTCTTAAAATTTATATTTATTCCCTAGTTCTTAGCAGAGTGCTTGGCACTAAAAATACTTTTTCATTTATTCATTTCATTTACACTCTTCCTGTGTCCTAGTCCAGTTTTACTTGCCCCTTTCATTGTGCCTTCTGGAATTCTTGCTCTTTTGCCTGCAAACTCTCCTTTATTTTGGAGACCTCTCCCTCTCATGCTCCTTTCTATCAGTCACAGAGACCTGGTTCCTTCCTTCACACCCTTGCCCCAAACAAAACATCCTTGGGTATCCTTTCAAGGACTAGTTACACTTCTCACGCTTCCTGGCATTTGGTCAGGAAGGGAAATGGTCATACCCCTTTCTCCCCATTGCCCTTACAGACCCTCCTTCTGCTTCCATCACTCAGCAATCTTTCCTCCTTTGAGATTCACTCTATCCAAATCTGTCACCCAAACCAGAAGCTAATTGTTGTTATCTATTGGCCCCTACATCACACTCTCCTAAAATAATTCAGTCTCTGGATTACAGTCTTCCTTTTCACACCAACCCCTGCCCTCACACTCTGGAATTTCAATCTACATATTGATGTTCCCTCAAATAAACTGGTCCACTATTTCCTCAGTCTCCTCAAGTCCAGTGCTCTAATTCTCCTCAGCCATAGGCAGAGACAGTCACACATTGGATCTTTTCATCACTTCAGAGTGTTCTACTTCCTGATCAAGAATTCTGGAATTCCATTATCCACCCCATCCTCCTATCATTTCATCTCTCCCTATGCTTCACTCATAGAAGCATTCTTCATCTTCATCTTTCCATCATTTCCTGGCACTTCAGCCCTTAATATTTTCCTAATCTTGGCTTCACTTTCCTCCCTTCCTAATCTTGATCCTATAGTTAAACAGCTCAACATTATGCTGTCTTTTACTTTCAGATCCCAAACATCAACACTGCATTACTACCACCATGTGCCTCCTTGGCTCCTTTGCATATTGCTGAAGGACTGTGGAGGAAGACCCTGGATTCTGGAGGAAGTACTGACTGAGTTCCCAACAAATTAATTTTATCTAATCTCCACTGTGTCCTCATTGCAACAAGACAATTATTTCACTCCTCCCTAATTGGTTATCTATCCCATGATGACTATTCCAAAACTCTTATCTTCTCCAGTCTCCCACTTAGGCCACCTGCATCCATCTCCTCTCCTCTCTTCTCACTTGTCATTCTTTTGCAATGTGGTCTCCTACCTCTACCCTCAACTGATTCTGACATTTACAAAAGTGCCAATGGACTCAACAGCCAAACCCAATGGTCTCCCTCCCCAGCCTCCATCCTTGCTCTCTCTGATCTTTCTGCATCATTTGACATTGTTTAAAACCCTCTCTGGGTTTCTTTTACACTGTTCTCTCTTCCTAGTTATCTGACCTCCTCTTCTCAGTCTTGCTGGCTAGATCATCATCCATATCCCCTACCCTAGTTGTGGGCATATTCCAAGGCTCTTCTCTGGACCTTTTCTTCTCTATACCCCCTTTCTGATGGCCTCATTTGCTCCTATAGGTTTAATTACCATATTTATGTAGATGGCTACCAGTTCCAAATATCTAGCCCTAGTCTCTCTCTTAAGTGCTAGTCTCACATCACCAATTGTCTCTTGGATATTTGAATCCATATTATGAAAATATCATAAACTCAACATGTCTGAAGTGGAATTGATTATCTTTTCCCCAGAGTCCACCATTCTTCCTAAATTTTCTTTTTCTATTTAAAACAGGCCATATTGCAAATTGAAACAATCCAAAGTGTGGTGGAACAAATTAAAATATAATTGGGAAATATTTAATACCATAAATAAAAATACAGTGGAACACAGAAAATGCTAATATGTGGTTTTTCTTAGTGCTAATATGTGGCCTGCAGGGATCCTTATGCATGTTTAGCAATCCCTTTTCTATTTGAATTTGACTGATCTAGGGTGCCATCATTCTTTTAGACACTCAGGTTTTCAACCTCGAAATCTTCTTGATTCATGATTTTCTCTCATCCCACATATCCAACCTGTTACCAGCTATAATTCTAATTGATATTGGAGTAGAAATTGCAAATACGACTTCCTTTTCGAAATTACTATGGCACTTTGAACAGGATATTAACATAGACTTCATTTTAAAAATAACTACAGCAATCAAAAGAACTCCAAAGAACTTTTTAACTTATTGTGGTAATATTAGATTCTAATTCTAATAAAAGTTAAACACAAAGAGTTCCTATTAAAAGGCATGTTTTCAAGATAATCTGGAGCCAAAGGATATGGGCGTTTGGTCACTTTCTTAGAATAATTCTAAATTCCTTTTCACAAAGATTGGATAAATTCATAGCTCTCCAACAGTGAATTAGTATCTTTGTCTTTCTACAATCCCTCCAGTGTTGACTATTACTGTCCCCGCCCACCTTCAGGCACCTTTATGGATATTGGAACAAATTATTCTCATCCTCCCAAGGAAGTCCTCCCATGCTTGAGGTAAACATTCCCCTACCTTGATGATAGGTTTGAGGCTTGTCAGTTACCTTTAGCCTGGGTTAGCCCATTTGCCAATACAGTTTACATGTTTGCAACATGGATGCTACAGCTTCTTGGGGCCACACGTGAGAGTTGAATGCCAGGTAGACACCAAAGGTGGCTGAGCTGCCCTGGAAAGGGCTTGGCAAGCCCCCACACAAGAAGTGCTAGTCCTTGCCAAACACTGCATACACACCAGGGATCAGAGATAAAGAACTTCAGAGTCCATAAAGTCTCAAGTTATATCTCATCCAGTACCAGGCACAGTGCTCTGTGTATAGTAAGCAGTGAATAAATATTTGTTGAATTTATTTGCATGCCTGCTGCAGATAGGAGAGGAAGGAACAGTGCACAAATGCAGTCAACTGGTGAAAACTTGCTGAGCACTCCACCCAGGAGCATGGTGATTACGCATAGAATATTTAATAAAGGCCTCTGCAGCAGAGAGGTTACTATCGATTTGAAGTTAACTCACAGCCATTTTACAGAGACCAAGGATGGATAAGAGCCATCTGGTCATTAGAGAAAATTGGGTCTTCAACTTGGTGTGCTCATATGGGCAGGGTGGTAACAAGGAATAAAAACATTCCTCTTCCTGGGGAGGGATGTTGCTTACTAAGTGTATTCAGCAAGCTCAAATGCTCAAGGGGTATACCTCCCTTCTTGTTCCCTTAGAAAAAAAGCAGGACTTGAGAGTCCCACTAATTGTATTTGTCTAGGGCTGGGACAGTATTAAGACAATGTCATCAGTGTGGAAAATAACACCAACAAAATGAATTCTTCCTAAGCCTGGCAGTATTCTAATGTACACTCAACATACTTTCCAGGACATGTGCATTTCCCTCTCCATACTGGTACCAGTAATAGATAATACAAGATGAAAAACACTGCTGCATGATAATAAAATAATAATAATAGGAGAGAGATAGTTACAATAATTTAGTCTGTATAATGATAATAGCTAACATTTATATTTTGCTATAGGTTTTGCGAAGACCTTTATTTACAAGATCTCATTTAATCTTTGCCCCTAATTTGGTAGGATGGCATGGGCAGGGTCAACTAGGCAACTCTAGTACAACTAGGTCTTTTGCTAGGACATAGAAATGATCTTTCAGCTTACCATGTCTCTCTCATTTACAGGTAGTATGTCACAGTAGACAGAGAACTAGCCAAGAAGTTCAGTTGTTGTTGACTAGTTTTTCAGTTGTGTCTGACTTTTTGTGACCCCATTTGGGATTTTCTTGGTAAAGATCCTGGAGCAGTTTGTCATTTCCTTTTCTAGTTCCTTTTACAGATGGGGAACCTGAGGCAAATAAGGTTAAGCGACTTGCTCAGGGTCTCTCTCTCTCTCTCTCTCTCTCTCTCTCTCTCT
>NW_027187308.1:5622233-5626821 GCF_028583685.1 Petaurus breviceps papuanus | reverse complement strand
ACTTACCTCTCTCTCTCTCTCTCTCTCTCTCTCTCTCTCTCTCTCTCTCTCTCTCTCTCTCATACCCCTAGTAAGTGTCTGAGGCCAGATTTGATCTCATATCTTCCTGACTTCAGACCTGGCCACTCTATCCACTGCACACCTAACTGCCTCTGATCCATGTGTTTCTCTTGGAAAACCATTTAACCTCTTAGCATTCTAGGCCAGAGGTGTCAAGCATTCAGTCCACTGGCTGCATGTGGCCCACAATATTCCCCCAAACCTGGTTAATATGAAAAAATTAGGAAATACTTAGCAAAATAAATAAAAATGTAATAAAATGAAATCACAAATCCAATCCTTCTCCCTTATTTCTCAATATTTTATCTAAAGATTGACTTTCTTGGCCAAATATTAATGTTGTTAGAATCTTGTATATTATCAGCTAACATCATTTGGCTTATTTGCCTCGTGACTTAGCCACAGCAGATTTTAAATTGCAAATCAATGTTTTCGTGCTTCTGGGATATCTCCCTTTCTGTTGATGTGTCCTCAAGGAATACAAACTAATTTTTAATATCAGTCAAATCAAAGGATAACTTAGTAGGCAAGTTGCATAATATTGGAGTCATCTTTGGTTCTTCCCACACCTTCATAGCACCCCCACAGCCCTATCCAGCAGGTTGCCAAGTCCCTATTGATTCTGTCTGTCTAATCTCTTGCATCTTTCCCCACCTCTCCACTCCCACAGCCACCTCCCTAGGATAGGTGCTCATCACCTTTCACCTATTCTCTTACAAGTAAGCAGCCTCCTAACTTATCTTCCCACCTCTGCCATCTCCCCTTTCCAGTCATCCTTCATTACTCTCCAGGTGCTGTTCCTAAAATATTCCCTTGATCATATAATTTCTTCATTAAAAAACAAAGCCAACCCTCTGAGGATGCCTTGTATCTGCCAAATAAACAATGAGGGTGATGCTGAAATATATGCAATGAATATTTTTTCAAATCTCTGCCACTAAAGTCATGAAAGCAAGAGAAAATCTGATGAGGCATGGGTGCTATTGGTTGCATTGCTGAGCTACCCTGTTGATCACTGGGTTGCCTGCTTCTTCTCTTGGGAATAGTTGTCTATGTATTTTGCCAACAGGTTGTTCCATTAGAGGTGTAATGAAATCACTAGATTTCATGGAGGTGGAATGAAAAGAAAAGAGTGGGAGTCAGGGCAAGGATGTAAAAGGTGAAAATTTCTATCTCCATATATTTATTCTAAACTCTGATCTGTGTTCTTTTCAGTCAGGTTTTAGGTTGCAATTATGTTCTAATACAATAGTTTAAAGGAATTCAGCAAATATTTGTTGAGTGCTTGTTTTGTGAAGAGACCTATTCCAGGCTCTGAGGATCATGGAAAAAATGTATAAGGTATAACCCTTGCCTTCAAAGAGCTTGTAGTCTAATAGCAGAGATGAATCAAGGTCATGCATCCATGAGTCCTCTTGTGGTTATAGAAGAGGGATGGGAAAGGAACAGAGGAAGATTTTACTGGTATATATGCCCATGACTGGGGGAATTCCTGGTACATGTGGTATTTTAACTCTTTCTTTTTTTCTCCCTCCTTCCCTCCCTCCCTTCCTCCCTCCCTCCCTCCCTCCCTCCTTCCTTCCCTCCTTCCTTCCTTCCTTCCTTCCTTCCTTCCTTCCTTCCTTCCTTCCTTCCTTCCTTCCTTCCCTTCCTCCCTCCCTTCCTTTTTTCCTTCAGATCAAGGACCTTGGGAAGTCAAGGAGAAATAGTCATGATTTAAGAACTTCCCTCCATTACTCAATCTCTGGCCTCTTACTAGAATCTGGCTCCTATCCTTCTCGATCTCAGCCTGTACAATAGGATTAGTTAGGCTTGTTATACTTTTTCTCTGGCAATTCATCTTCCTCTGACACCACCTAAGAGTCACATGACTTTTGCATCCTTGCCTGAAGTCATCTCTCTGATTTTAGGAGCTTACTAAGTTGAATAAAAGGAGCTTTCCCAAATAGCTAAAGCAATGAAGAGATACTTTTAAAATTAACTTATTTGCAGTTGCTATTTGGCAGAAATATACTTCATGGTGTTAGGTCCAAGTTCCAGGATAAAATGGTTATTTACAAGGGACTATACTGCTCCAGGGATAGTTATGTGGAAAAGTCACATTTTCACCCACAGTGATTTTTTGAAAAAGCACTTTAAGTTAAAATAATCAATCAACAAGCATTTATTATATACTATTTTTCAGGCACTATGTTAGGCATTAGGGATTCAGTGACAAAAAAAGGAAACATTCTTTGGCCTTGTGGAACTTAATGCTTTTTGGAGGAGACAACATTTATACTTTTAAATATGTACCTGGGAATCTTCAGACCTTCAAATTCTATTCATTTCGTTGGAGTTTCAATTGATAGTCAAAGTGCCAATACCTCAAGTAATGGCTCTTGTGGGAGATTGCACTTCTGTTCCAACTTCTTAGTTTTTTTTTTTTTTTGTAAAAGGAAATTAAAAACAACAACAAAAAATCCCACAAACTTCACCATGACCCATAAGGAAAGATGAAAGGAACTGCAATGTTTTAGCCAGAAGAATGCTTAAAAGGAAATTTGGGGGGTCTACAGTGTCATGCATATAGATTCAAAATTCAGTAACTATTGAAATGTTTCCAAAAATTATATTTTCCTAGCTTCATTATCAGCCTTGTAATTCTGTGAAAAAGTTTTTGCCATATAAGTTTCTCTGGCATTTGGTCCTTTGTTGTAGTTACCCTTGATGGCTATCTGTAGGCAACTTAGTCCCTGAACTGGGCCTTGGGACTCTTACACTGAAAAGTGGATCTTAGGATCCTCATTTCATTGGTAGAAAGCTGAAAGAGTCCTTAGAAGTCATATAGCCTATAGCCTTGCTTTACAATTGAGGTCCAGGGAGGATGTTTAAAATAAAAGACTTGTCCAAAGTCACTCAGGCAGTAGAAGGCAGCAAGGTGTGAACATTGCCTGGAATCAGAAGATTGGGATGAAAATCCTACCTCTGACAATACCAGTATGACTTTGGGTGAGTAATTTAACCTCCTTGGGCCTCAGTTTTTTCACCTGTAAAATGAGGCCATTGTTCTCAGGGACCTCTTAGGTCTCTTCCAGCTCTAGCTCTAAGTGGTAGAAGAGAGACAGACCCAGGTCCTTGGACTCCAGATCTGATGTTGTTTCCCGGGCATAGACTCATAGTCTCCATCATAGGGAAACTGCACCTTGGCACCATATTGAAAAATAATTCTCTTACCTCCATGTGCATGCCAATGTTTCAGGCACAGCAGGGATCTGACAAGAGACAATGGCACCAGTGCTTCTGGGGCAGTCTTACCAAGTGCCTTCCTATGGAAACATTGCTAAAAATTGTTGATTGTTTTTGGATAATGGACAGACATTCATTTGTGGTTGGAGAATAGAGAAGAAGAAGACTAGCTGCCTTTACACAGAACTTTAAAGTTTGCTAGGGGTTTTGCATTCATCATCTCTTTTGCGTCTCAAAGCAATTTTGTATGGTTTCTGCAATATGTACGGCTGCATCCATTTTGGTGGAGAGAGGTTAAGTGAGGTGCCCTTGGTCACACAGCTAGTGAATTTCAGAAATGGGATTGTAATCCATGTCTTTTTGACTGCACAAGCCCAGCATTCTACCCTCAGCACGTCAGCTGGGAGAATAATAAAGATCACTAGCATTTATGTGGTGCTTTAAGGTTTTCAAAGCACCTTACATATACATAGTATCTCATTTGATTCTCACACTAACCCTACGAGGTAGGTGATAACATTATTCCCATTCTACAGATAAGGAAACTGAGGCTGAGAGAGATTAAATGACATCCCTAGGGTCACATAGCTAATAAGTGTCAGAGGCAAGGTTCAAACTGGGATTTTACTTCCTTCTAGCCCAACTTTCTATCTACTACACCACCTAGCTGGGATGGAAGGAATCCAAGTTTACAATAAAATCACTATACATTTAAACTTAATATAGATTCAAAAACTAAGGCTGATTTTAACATATGATGGAAAATTAGACCTTTTTGAATTCCTGTCCCCTGAAGAAGGGATTGGTCCTATCTGACCAGTGTTGGGGATAAGGGGATCATAAATGATGCCTGGAGGAGGGAGGGCTGGTAGGAAAACCCCCCTGCAACAACCCAAACTCTCCTGGGGAGAATGCTAGGGGCATTCTGGGTCCAAGTCCTGAGGGGAAAAAAACAACTAGCAAGTTTCACAACGTTGAACCAGAATTCCCAGTGTAACAAAATCAAAGGACAATACAGAAGGTGGAAAAGGATTTTGAAGGAAATACAAAAATGAGACAAATCAGTATGGAGTTAGGGGGAAGATAGTATGCTGGAATATGGTGGGCACTGGAAATATGACAGCTGCCTTTCTCCCTATGATAGTGTGGCAGTGAAGTATTGGCCATAACTTCTTTCTGCCTCTCTGTTTCCAGACAACATCTAATAATCAATGAATCAATATATTGATACTAAATAATCAACCAATTGACACATTGAATATCTACTATATGCCTTGAACTGAAATGCATTTTGCAAGCT
>NW_027187308.1:5530718-5622223 GCF_028583685.1 Petaurus breviceps papuanus | reverse complement strand
TGGTAGTAAAAGTGATTAGAGTTCAAAGGAGGAAAAATTTATTCACTCATAACAACATTAATTATATCCCTGCAAATAAAATCTGAAATTCAAATTTGTTTCTCACCAGTAAAGACAAATATACCAGAAGAGAAGACCATGCAGCCAGAAAATAAGTATTCACAGTGGGTCTCTAACTCAAAACAATTGACTGATAAATAAATATAATGTTAATATGATTTAAGATCTTCCCTACCCATTAATAGGCCTCAGGTGGAGCCCATGAAGGGAAGCTTGTTTAGGAGAAACTTGCTTGTAGGAAGGCTTTCACACCTTTTGTTAATTTCTAATTAGGTATCAGTTATGCTCTCTGGCTCTAACAATGAGTATATATACTCTGAAGTTAACATTTTGTGTTGGGGCTCATTCACTGGAAGAGTGTTTGTGTGGTTTGGCCAGATGAGACTCTGGGTAGCCTTTAAGGATGCCCCCCGCCCCTCGCCTTTGAAAAACTCAGATGTTGGTGCTTCTCTCTTTGGTAACCATGTATGTGTTGCTTTGGTCACAGAGTTGGATCTATCTGTTGATCTATGCTAATTTCTCAGATAGTTAGAAGTCCTTTTTGTTGGTCTTTATTTCTCTGTTTGTATTTTCTCTATTTTCTTTGTTTGGATTTTCTCTGGAGTTCAGGGTGCTGATTTTTCCCCTGTACTAATGAATGTAATTAAAAAGAGATTGTTGACCCCTTGAATAGCTATCTTTCCTAGTAAAGCAGATCTGAGAACCTGTGCTAGCAGCCATCCTGGGCATGCCAGTGTGGTTGCTGCTACAGTAAGCATTTCAGATCATATGTTCAGCATTTTGTTGTGTATAGGCTTTTTGTTTTCTTCCCAACCCAACCCAGACTTCCATGGAAAGGGAGAATGGTTAATTTCAAGCAATGAAATTTTATTATGGTTCTGTAAGGGCTTTCATCACTTTTCAAGATTAGGTGATAGCATGTTTATATTGTACCTGTCTTTTCTTGATGGGATGATGATCATATGTAGGAGTAGGGTGGGGTTAGGAGCTCTTTAAATTGTCATTATGGCAAATACTAGATCAATTACTCTCCAAATAGTTATTTTCAATCTGGTCTTTGGAAAGATGGCCTGAGTCCATGAAATGGAGTTTTTGTTGTTCAATTCTTTCAGTCTTCATGACCTCATTTGGGGTTTTCTTAGGAATGATACTAGAGTGGTTTGCTGTTTCCTTCCCCAGTTCATTTTACAAATGAAGAAACTGAGACAACCAGGGTTAGGTGACTTGCCCAGGGTCACACTGCTAGTAAGTAGAATGGCTTGAGCTCAGGTTAGGATCCTCATACTAAAATGCTAATTTCCAACAATACATCCATGTGGAGATTAGCATCTAAAATGAATTCTGACTAGCTGTTAGTTGCCCAGCTTCCTCCCCTCAATTCTTGGGAATTTGTTTTTCTTCTCAGGTCTATTTATTTATTAAATGCTCCTGCTTCTCCCAGTCTAACCCATTGGAATGAACCCATTAGCTTGAAGGATACAGTTAACATAGTACTTAAAATAAAGACTTTTCTTTCATCTCCTTCTTTCCCCCACATATCACTAAGGCATCAGAGGATGGCAACCTGTTACAGTTAATAGGCTAATAGAAACTGGATGATGGATTAACTGAACCTCCTGTGCTATCTGTGGATTTGGTGGCATTACTATAATCCAAAGTATTGTCTTCAGCTTTGAAGGTTCAGAAATTCAATGTGATGCTTGCTGATTGAATGACAACTAAACAATGTGGTACACGAATATAAAGAAATATTACTATCCTATAAGAAACAATGAATAGGATGAATACAGAAAAGCATGCAAAGTTTTATATGATTCAATGAAGAAAAACATTACCTATAAAAGAAAACAATGTATACAACCAATGACCACAACAATGTGAATGGAAAGAGTAACACACAAGACAATTGAAAGTGAATGTTGCAAATTACAAAGAACAGATGTGGCCCTAAAGAGAGATAAGAAGGCACATCCCTGCAGTCCTTTGCAGAGAGAAGAGATCCTGATATTGTATGTATCTTCAGATTTTTCGAGGTATTGATTGATTTTGCTGATTGTTATTTCTTTTCTTACTTTTTTCTTAAAAAGTTATTATTTGGTATATGGGATGGCTCTCTGGCAGGGATATAGGGAGAAAATTAAGTGATATGAAAGCAAAAGATACCAATTAAAATTTATTTTAAAAAGAAACAATTTGATCAGTATGCACAAGTGATTAGGTTCTGAGAATTAGATGCATACTAATCAAATCCACAAAAGATGTATTTATAAAATAAAATACAAATGTATTCACAATGGGAGACATCTGACAATCTAACCAGTGTCTGGTTATTAGCACAGGCCATGCTGTCCTGCTGGGAGATTGATTCAGGAGACCAAATAAGAGTTTTGAAAGTTGCTTGATGAGCAAAGAATTAGAAAAAAGGGAATTGGAGGATCTCAAAGGATAGATCTAATAAACTATGGGTAATGTGATGAATTGTTCTCCACTCCAGGGATGTTTCTGTATTCAAGGGTGAGGGATAACAGATGGACAGCCCAGATGCTTGATGGGTACCAATGAAATTATAATAAAAAGACCTAAAGGAAGGTTTCCAGCACTTTGGATAGATCCTCTGTGAAGGATATATGAGGGAAAAGGGGCAAGAATTGCAGAGGTTGAGGTGTATATGTGTTACAAGAGATCACTGATCCCTCAAGTAACAGCATATAATTGACATCAGTCACTTAAAATCGGAGAATCTTTTCCCCACACTGTTAGTGACATGCTGACAAATGTTTACCATTTGACTTTACTTTTTAACTTTTAAAATGTTACAGGTTACAGGTCATGTTATCTTGTTGTATCTTAGATTTCGAGCTAGAAGAGAGTGTGGAGATCATCTATTCTAACCCTCTTTATTTTACAGGTAAGAAAACTGAGGCCCAAAAAGGTGACTTATATTACTCAGATTTTAAATTAATGACTTATTTTTTTTTAGGGAGTCCTACTAGCATCTGGTGATCTCCATAGATTTGTCAAAAGAGACTACTGACCATCATTTTATTGATTATTTGCTAGCCTAATTAATAGTTTGATTATTAATTACTTAGAAACTCTGTTTCTCAGGTTTTTCATTCATCTCAGTTTTTATAGGTCCTTTGCCTCTTTTTCTTTGATCTCTTTGGGATATAGGTCTACTATTGTTATTTCTGGGTCAAGGATATGCACAATTTAAGTGACTTTTGGCGTGCAGTTCCAAAATGGGGATTCCATTACTTGTTTCAGGAAAAGAGTTTAAACAGGGAGTAGGCCAATCATATGGGCAGGGTTGTTGCTAAGGATTATAAGGGTCCAGAGAGGAGAGAGAGAGAGAGACAGAGAGAGAGACAGAGAGAGAGAGAGAGAGAGAGAGAGAGAGAGAGAGAGAGAGAGAGAGAGAGACAGAGAGACAGAGAGACAGAGAGACAGAGAGACAGAGAGACAGAGAGAGATGGAGAGAGACAGAGACACAGAGACAGAAAGAAGCAGAGACGAGAGAGAGGGAAAGAAGGAGAGGAGGAAAGAGGGAGAGAGGGAGAGAGAACACCATTCTGAAAGTCAGAATGATCTGGGTTCACTTTCCAACTCTGTAATCCCCTCACTGTGTGACCCTGGACAAATCAGCCTCTCACCGCTCCAGTCCAGTGGTATCAAGACACAGCTTGGGGCCTGCACACAGCCCATAACACTCCTGTGTGCATAAAACCAGATTAAAGTGTGAATCTTCTTTGATTTTAATGTGTTGCTATATTCATAAAAAAAGAAATATATCAACACGTGTGGTTTTCTAAGTCAACATGCAGCCCTCAGGGATCCGTTTGACTGGTTTTGTGGCCCCTGTTTCTGTTCAAATTTGACACTGCTGCTCTAGGCAATCTTTGAAGACTAGAAGTGTCAGAGAAGGTGCTGGCTGGCATAGGCAGTGGGAGTTTCCTCATCTGGAAGTTCCCTAAATGAATCAAAGTAGAGCGTCAGAACAACTGCAGCATGTACAAGGAAGGGCTCATCAATGCAAACATATTTGATTTCTGAGACAAGGAATAACTCCATTGGCCCAGAACTTGCAGCAGGAGTGGTCTCCTGCACAAAACAAAGGCCAACGGGCCCATGCAATGGCACCATATGATTGCCAGGCATAAGAACAGCTCTACACCAGGAACACAAGAGAATATGACTTTCCTGAGCACTGACTTTTTGAATGACCTCTTGAGGAGAAGTCCTCTACTTCTCTTTAATTATAAACAAAGCTGATCTGGATGAGTTCTTAAGATGAAAGGCCCATCTGAAGCAATTTCCTTTCAGTCTCCAAGAATTACCATTCTTGAAACTTAGAGGGAATTCCAATATCTTGCTTTAATTTTGCCTTTTAAAGGTAGGGAGTAGAGGATAGGGAGGGACCTGTGATTTCTTTGGAATAAGGAAAAGAGGAAAATGCTTCTACTAATGTAAGTCTTTACTTCCTTTGTAATTACTAGTCTGAGAAAGTTGCCTACATCACTGTGAGACATTAAGTGACTTGCCCAGAGTCAAATAGACAACATGTGCCAATAGTGTCTATCCACTGTGGTCAGTTAGTTAACAAACATTTATCAAGCACCTACTACATTCCAGGCCCTGTGGTAAGCACTAAGGATATAAAGAAAAACAATAGTCACTATTCTTCAGTAGCTCAGAATCTCATGGGGAAGATAATATACAAACAACAACGTTTAATTTCTCCCTCTCTCTGTATGCATGATGTATGCATACACACAGATAGATAGATATAGATGCACACACATACATACATATGAAACACCTGAGATAATCAAGAGGACAATTATGTACAAACTATATATATATATGTATGTATTATATATTTACATATAATAAATCTGAGATAATCAAGGGGATACTGCCATTAAGGGGAGTGAAGAATGTAGAAGGTAGGATGTTAGCAGGATTTGAAAGAATCCTTAGATTATTAGAATCCTTGGAGATTTGGAAAGTAGGGTTTGAAAGAATCTGTGGAATCCAGGAGGTAGAGTAAATTAGGAGGATGAGAATTCCAAGCATGAGATACAGCAAGTGGAAATTCCAAGAGTAGGAAGATGGAGTATCTTGTTTGAGGACTAAATAGCCAGGAGGCCAGTGTCACTAGACTGAGGAGCATAAGGAGGAATGTGAGGAGTAAGAAGACTAGAAAGGCAGTGCAGGTGGGGGCAGATTATGAAGGACTTTGATAGAGGATTTTCTCATTTGACCCTGAAGGTGATAGGGAGCCACTGGAGTTTGTTGAGGTGGGGGTGGGGGCGCAGTATGAGCTGGTCAGCCCTGAGCTTTAAGAAGATGCCTTTGGAAGATGAGTGGAGGATGGACTGGAGCACTGCTTTGTACATGGCAGGTGTTTAATAAATGTTAAATTGAATTTTTAAAATGTGGTAAGGAGGAAGGAGTCATGGATTGACAGAAGATGTGAGTTCAAATCCTGACTCTGCTTCTTAATACCAAGTTGCTTCACTTGTCCTCTCCGGGACGTTAGGCAAGACCCAAACCTAGGTCTCCTTGGCTCTATGATTGACTTTCTATCCATTCAGTGGCACTGACTTCCAGGTAGGGAGTATTATTATTCCCATTGTATAGAAGAGGAAATTTTGGAATGGAGAGACTAGGGCATTTTCTTTGACACCAGGCCAGTATTACAAGAAGAAGCTTGAGATCATTTGGGGTCTGGCATACCTGAATTTTTCTTTTGGTGGATGATAATCCCTCCCTAAAAGCCAAGAGAGCATTTGCTCAGTGATCTTCAGGGTTACCTGAATGCTAAAAGTTTTTGAATGTAGAAAATGAACAAGGTGACCTGTAGCTTCTGGGAAATCTGTCTGTTGGGCTGACATTATTGAAATTCATTTTGTTATACTTTCAGGAGATTTTCTCATTGCATCTGTTGATTTTCATGGGGAATTCTTAAATGAATTATTTACTGCCTATCCATTTCATTGCTTTCTTCTTCCTTTCTTTCCTCTTTGATGATCTTACATGCTTCAAAAAGAATCCTAAACCACATGGTCAATCTCTAGCACGTAGTCACAGCTGGCATGTGACCAGACACAAAATTGGAATAAATAGACAAACACAGGTTTGGCTCAGATTTCCAGACAGGAGAGAATGAGCTGGCTGAGAATACAACGCATATATGTGTGTTAGTGGGTCGGGGTTGGGTGAATGGAGAAAAGAAGGTTAAACAAAAAAAAACCCCAAAACTTCAAAAATTAACTGGAGCTTTTAGAGAAGACAACCTTGAACAAGTACCTAAATGTCAGATAGGATTCATATCCTGTCACAAAAATCTTCCATCCTTGGGACACTGAAAACCTCTACCTGCAAACTTCATAGAAAAATGGAAATTCTCTTAAATAAACGGGGGGAGGAGGGGAAAGAACTGTCACCTACTAGATTTTTTGAGTCAACTTGGTGACCAGGAAAACAGATTGTTACTTTTAATCAAGTTGCATACAAAAAGTTTAAATGAGCTATCAGCACTGTCAATTAGGATTAAGAGACCCTGGGAAACCATGGTATTATGGAGACCACAAGACTAGTTTCCACAACAAACAGCTTCCTTTTCTTGGAAAACATTCTAATAGGGGATTAGTTCTGCCCTGGAAATTTTCAGACATAGGACAGATACCTTTACATCAATAACAGTGGAGGTAGAGTCTACCTGGGAGCAGAGATATAATTCTTTGGAAACCACTTCCAGTCCCATGTCTCTCTGATTATGGCAGCCAGTCAGTTATTTACAGGCATTTGTTAAGCACTTACTATGTGCCAGGAATTGTGCTAAGTGTACAGTGCTGTGCGAAGAAAGACAGTCCCTGCCTTTGGGTAAGTTACATTCCAGTTTGAGAAGACAACATATAAAAGGAAGCCAAAAAGGGGACATGGTAGAGGACATTTCAACTAACATTTCTAAATACAAATAAATGACTCCTACAAATATATGCACACACATGACTCCTACATCTGTTAGCTACAGTCCGGACCTCTCACTCAAATTCTAAGATGGACAATTTCAACTATCTATGGCACATATCTGATCTGAGGTCCCACTTGAATTTACACTCAGCAGTGACCCAAACCTTAATTATTTACATTCTCCAAGAACTTTTTCTTTTTAAAAATCTGTCACTGACATTAATTAGATTCAAATTCAGGATATTGTTTGATTTTTGTTTTTCTCTTTTTATCTCTCACATTCAGTGACTCACTAAGTTCTGTTAATTTCATCTTCACCATTTGCATGCACCCCTTTTCTCTTTTGCCACAGCCATCACCTTATTTCAGGCTCTCACTGCCACCCATTTGGATTATTGCAGTATACACACATACATATATCCCTATATATGCATATGTGTACATATACATATACTTATTTGTATAAGCATATAGGTACACACATAGGGGTAGTTAGGTGGCACAGTGGGTAGAGTCTTGGGCCTGTAGTCAGGAAGATTCATCTTCATGAGCTCAAATCCAGCCGACTTTCTGTGTGATCCTGGGTAAGTCACTTAACCCTGTTTTCCTCAGTTTCCTCATTTATAAAATGAGCTGGAGAAGGAAATGGCAAACCACTCCAGTATCTTTGCCAAAAAAACCCCAAATGGGCTCGTTAATTAATTAATTAATCAATTAATTCATACACTACTGAAATGACTAAACAACACAATAGACATATATGTGTATGCAAACATAGGTATATGTGTATGTATACATGTGTATGTAGGTATTTGCATTGAATCTATTATCTAATATCTATATCTGTATTGACATCTTTATAATCTATCATCTGTATCTACCATCACCATCTGTCAGTCTGTTTATCCACCCCACTCTGTCTCTTCCCCTGTTTCTTTCCTTCAAACTCTAGGGTTCCTGAGTTCCCTATAACAAAGAAGAACCATTAAGCAAAAATTCAACAAATACAGTTACATGCCTGACAATGTATACAACATTTTGTCCTCATCATCCATCCCTATTCTGTGGAGAGGAGGAAGTTATATTTAATTATCTGTTTTTGGACTCATTAATGCTTTTTCTACTACTTGAGGTTTGATTTCTTGGTTATCTTTTCATTTTCAATGTTATTGACATTGTATGTATTCTTTTTCTGGTTCTGCTCATTTTATTCCACATCAGTTTATACAAATCTTCCCATGTTTCTCTGGATTCCTTATTTTTATCACTACTGAACAACATCTCATACCATTTGCATACTGTTGAGTGTTGAGCTATTTCTCAAATGACAGGCACTCACTTTGTTTCTGATTTGTTGCTGTAACAAAAAGTACTGTTATGAATATTTTTTATATTTGGAGTCTTTCTATCTTTGAACTCCTTGGAGCATATTACCAGCAGTGGGGTATTGGATCAAAGGGAAATTTTAGGTATTAAGCAGGAGGGTGGCATGATATGGGTAATACTTTAGGGACACTAGTCTGGTTTCTATGTTTAGAGTAAATGTATGTGTGTGTGTGTGTGTGTGTGTGTGTGTGTGTGTGTGTGTGTGTATGAAGGGTGATACTGGATTAATGTTTATTAATTAAAAGTCCGTTGCACTGATTCAGATGAGGTGTTGTAAAGGTCTAGTCTAATTTGAAGGCAAAGGGAACATAGGGCCTAGAATGAAAAGACCATTAGATGTGAGTTTGAATCTTACTTCAGACAATTACTAGCTACAACTCACTTAGCCTATGTGCTTGTCTAGTCATTTAACCTTCTTAGTCCTTGGTTTCCTTAGATATAAAATGAGGAGTGTGTTGATGTTTTCTAATATTCTTTTGATCTCTATTATGATCACATGATCTATTCCTATTTGTTTTACAGATGAGGAAAATGAAAGCCAAAGACAGTAAATGGCTTGTTCAAGCAGGTAGGAAGTAGCAGAGCTAGGATTTGAACCCAAGGTTCTCTTATTCTTTATCCACTGTTCTTCTCACTTCACCAGGTGGTCCCTCAATGTAGACAAAGAAACCAATTAAAAAAAGAAAAAGAGCAAATAGCATTTGGCAACTGATTAGATGAAGAGTATTTAGAGAGTGGTCTCAGGTCTCTAAACAGTAATATAGCCATGTATTTTCATGCCACTTTCATTGTCATTCCTCTATAGACTATCACACCTTTGGATTCTGGGTAATATAACATATGTAACAACTCCTCTGGGTAACTCCCCAATTTGTACTCACATTAGCAGTTTGGGTCCTTAAGAGGCTTATTACTCTCAGGGTCTAGGGATCGTCTGTGAGTTACTGTTCCCATTACTACTGGACCTCTTGTTCCCCCACTGGTGTGCTTCCCCTTAATAATCAGCCAGTAGATTTAGTTAGTTCTTAGCAAAGGCCTTTACTACTCTGGTATAATAAGAACAGTTGATTCAAAACATTCTTTCACAAATATACATAGATTCTGTAGGAAGAGTGGATGCAAACTTAGAATACAATGGTAGTGAGGTGCACATATAGGATATATGAGTGGCAAAGGATCATTCACAACACTTGATACCTCATGGCCTCAAACTCCTTTTTTATTTGTAGAATCTTCATGTAGTTCTCCTTAAGTGCAGTGTCTCTGCTGGGAAGGTCAATCAGTTGGATTTTTGAGATCAGATCTTTTCTTGAGTCTGTAACTTTTATTCTTCTTTTCTATGAGGGGTCATTGTCCTTAAAGGTATTTCCTCCCTCCATATCTGTGTCTGTTCTCAGGTATATCTCTCTACTTCTAGCTAGATGCATTGGTTTCAACTAGTCCAATAGCTCAGATGACATACTTTGGGTAATGGGGTTGGGAGAGAGATGAAAGCTTCCCCTTCCCCACAGGAGTCTTCCCTACAAGCCTAAGCCTCCTATCCCTCAGTTCTCAACTCCTGGAACTATTTGAATTCATCTAGTTATTTAAAATTTGCTTATTCGCCAGTTGGCCCTGATCCCTTCTTTTTTTTTTCTTTCATTTCTTTGGATCTGTTTAACAGCATCTTGACTTCTCATAAAGTCATTAGCTTCCATTTGCACAAATCTAATTCTGAAGCAATGATTCTCCTCAGTGAGCTTTTGAGATTCTTTTTCCATCTGGAAAATTTGGCTTTTTAAGGCATTCTTCTCCTCATTGCCTTTTTGAGCCTCTTTTGCCATTTGAGTTTCTATTTTTTAAGCTGTGATTTTCCTCAGTCAGGCTGTTGACTCTCATTTTGTAATTTTCTTGCATCATTCTTATTTATCTTCCCAATTTTTCCTCCACTTCCCTTATCTGCTTCTTAATGTCCTCTATGGCCTATAACCAGCTTGTATTTTCCTTTGAAGCTTTTGGTGCAGGAGTTCTGACTTCACTGTCTTCCTCCTGTTCCATGCTTTGCTCCTTTTTGTCCCCCAAATAGGAGTGTAATGTTGGAATCTTCTGTCTGCTTTGTTTCCTTTGCTTGGTCATGTTGCCCCTCAGTCATTTGACCCCTGGGCTTTTTGACACAGTAGTACTCTGCCACCAGACAGGGAAGCTTTTGTCCCAAACACTGGGGTTTTCTCAGCTGCTGGAGGTATTAGATGGGTGCCCTCTCTGATGTCTCCACATGCTCTGGCAAGCAGGACACATGCCCCAGGACCTTCACCCTAGATTGCAATCCAGATCCAAAAAGGTTAAAGCAAGAGCAATTACCCCTCAGACTGGTGCTTGGTCCCCCTACACTCTGCAGGCCAGGAGCTGAAGCTGCCACATGGCGCTGGCTGGCTGTGCTGGCATCTCAGCAGGGTCTCGCCCTGGGGGGCAAAAGCCATGCACTTCCACTTACTGGGTCCCAAAGTCCAGACTATACTGACCTTTCACTTTGTCCTTCACATCTATGTGTTGATAAATCTGGAAATGGCCACAGATGCTGCTGATCTGGAGTCCCTCTGGCTACAGCTGGTCAGCCTTGGCTCCCAGAGCACTGCGCTGGCCGATTTCTGCTGGCCTGCAGGGCTGTCCTCAGCCGGAGGTTAGCTTCTCTGTGTCATTTTGTGGGTTCTGCAGCTCCAAAGTTTGTTTAGAGTCGCCTTTTTACATGGATTGGGGAAGGTGGAAGCCTGAGCAGTGGGGAGATCCTGCTTTTACTCCACCATCTTGACTCTGCCCCCCCTGATCCCTTCTTGACCCAAAGACAAAATAAAAAAAGATTATGCCCTTTGGAAAAGGATAAAGGAGCATAGATTCAACTTGCATATAGATATATTAATCTCTTATTATATGACTATTTTCTGTGACTACATCAGCTGATATGGGAGAGAATTACATCACCCCCTCCCTTACACATAAATCATTGGTGCTATCAAACTTAGTCACTGTACTGTTTTCAAGTCCTTTTGTTTATACATCATCATCTTATTAATTTTTGCAAATTAAGCTGATGCTAATTGCTTCTATTAATATAATAATAATAACTAAGATTTATGTAGTGCTTACTCTGTGTCAGGTACTGTTTTAATTGCTTTACTATTATCTCATCTGCTTCTAACAACAACCCTGGAAGATAGGTGTTATTATTATCCCTATTTTATATATGAGGAAACTGAAGCAAACAGGTGAAGTGACTTGTTCAGGGTTACACAACTAGGAATTGTCTGAGGCTGAATTTTAAATCAGATCTTTCCTGTCTACAGACCTGGCATTCTATTCACTATTCCACCTAGCTGTGCAGTTAAAATTGATAATTTTGTCATTATCAGTGTCAAATAAAGTCTCAGATACTTATAGCTGTGTGATCTGGGATAACTGGGATAACTCACTTTACCTCCGTTTGTCTCAGTTTCCTCAACTGTAAAATAGGGATCATAAGCAGTACTTACCTCTCAAGGTTGTGAGGATCAAAAGATAATATTTATAAATTGCATCTCACGGTAGTCTCTAAATAAATGCTAATAACAATGGTAATTATTGAATTATTAGTATCAATTAATTATTGATTATTATAATAAATTATTATTATCAATTGTGAAAACTGGGGTCCCTAGATGGGAAGCAATTTGCCAAAGGCTGTATGCCTAGTAAGTGGCAGACCCAGGATTTGAACCCTGACTAAAAATGTATTGCACTATCTCTTACATTCAGATTGGAATGAACTGAATAAATATTTGTTGAATGCTATGGCATGAATTGTTACAAATGGATCTTTGGGTGGGTCAGTGGGGTGCTCAGGTATCATTGTGTCACTAAACTTTTTCTCAGCGGCTTTAGAGTAAACCAAATTTTCACACTCTCCTCTCCGTAACTAAAGCAATCACAAATAATTTACACCCTCCTGATTCTATGTCCAAGTCTCCAGAGTTAAAGCAAAGTTGAGGAAATAACCTAGAGTATTTAGACTAAGTCTTACTTTCACTTGCATTATCTGGTGATTATACTTTTTTACCTGAAATTGAACTAGTCATTGCTTCAGTTTGGTAATATAGAACTGGTTCTTTTACTAAGCTTGAAATTGCCTCTCTTTGTTTCTCTCTCTCCTTCCCTCTGTCTTTCTCTCTCTCTCTCTCTCCCTCCCTTCCTCCCTCTCCCTGTATTTCTCTCTATTTCTATCTCCTTGAATCAGCTTTGACATCAGTGGGTCAAGTACAGAACTGAATGGACAATTCTAAACATTGGTCAAAAGTTCTCTTTGCAAAAATGTGGTGAAAATGCTCTTCCCTAGGGCTTATGCAGTTACTGACTGTTAAATGGTGACGTCTGTGGCAGGATTGGATTTCATTTTCCTTTAGCAGTTCATACTAGGAGTGTCTTTCCCAGGGTCTTAATTTCCATTCCTCCTCCTCCAATCCTTTTATGTAGTTAAACTAGAAGACAGATAGGTTGAGGCTAGGTTGTGTAGGACTTTAAAAGCTAAATGTGAGTTTCTATTTTATTCTCTAGGCAATAGGAAGACGGCAGAGTTATTTAAGAAGGGGAGTCACATGATCAGATCCATGCTTAAGGAAAATTATTTTGGCAGCACAGTGAGAAAGCAGGCTGGAGTAGTGAGAGACTTGATAAACCAGAGTCTTAAAAAATTATACTTTCTATTTAAAAATTGTATGCCATTTTTGTTTTTATATTAACTTTCATTTTCAAGTATATGCTCCTCCCATAGAAAACCATACCTTGCAACAAAGAAGAAAGAGGGAGAAGACAAGAAGAAGGAGGAGGAGGAAGAGGAGGAGAATTTGAGAGAGGAAAGGAGGAAGAGGGGGAAGGTGAGAGACACTGAGAAGCACTTCAGCAAATCTAAACAATACATGAATCAAGTGTGGCAGTATGTGTAATGTAGCACATTCATAGACCCCTATCTCAGCAAAGAAGAGAGGGAGGTGAATTTTCTTATTTCTTCCTTAGGGCAAAGTTTGGTCATTATACATAATGCTTTTAAAAAATATTTATTTATACATTATGCTTTTTAAAAAATGTTTTTGGTGATGGTGTCAGTTGGATTTGGGAAAGATATTATCATTGAAACAGAAAAAAAACCAAACCAAAAATCATTTTCTGTTGTTAAGGTTATGATGCCATCAGATTTTCCTTTGGCACTGTTTTATTTCCTTTAGAATTTCTCATCTTCTTGGTTGCTTTGTGCCACCTTCCTCTATACCCATCTTTCCATTTCCTCCCTTCCTGTTCATGCCCCATCTTTATTTTCAGCTTGCTCCTCCTCTCACACTTTTCAGTTGGTCTTACTCTTTTTCTACCCTAAACTCCTTTCTCCCCTTTCCCTCTTCACTCTAGACAATCTTTCCTGCCACTTTCCTTTCATCCTCCCTGTCCTATTCTCTCTCCTGGGCACCCATGATGTCTCCTTTTCCCACCTCTTAATTTAATAGTTTTGTAATTCTGGTCTCTCCAGTCTCTTGCCCTTCCAGTCTAGTCTTAGCTGCCAAAGTCATTTTCTTTTTCTATCGTCTGAAGCAGTGATGGCAAACTTAAATAGAAACAGGGCCATTAAACCAAACCTTTGGGCCACATACTGACTTAGTTTTAAAATGTAATATTATCTATTTTTTTTTGTGTTTTTATTTATTTTACTATTTCCCAATGACATTTTCATGTGGTTCAGGTTGCACTCAGGGGGCCCCTTTTAGCTGGTGGGCTGCCTGTTTGATGACTCTGGCCCAGAGGATCAAATGGCTCCTCTGTTTAGCTTTTCATGCCCTTCACCACCTGTTCCCAGCCTCACTTTGATGCCTCATTGGACATTACTCCCCCTCTCACACTCTGCAATCCAGTCAAATCCTCCTTCTTTCTGTTCTTTACACAGGACATTCTGTTTCAGTGCCCCATAGAGCCCCTCAGTCCTAAAAGAGTTTCCTCATGAAACCTTTCATGAATTCTCCAAATCTTAGTCCTTCACTCTCTATTTTGTATATAGATGTACTTATTAACTTTTGTTTTTATGTTATACTTGTCTTGCACGTCAAGATTGCTTTATTCTTTGTATTTGTATCCCTAGTGCTAATGCTTCCTGATTATATAAATTAGGTGACTCATAAATATTAGTCCAGCTGAACTGAATTGCTACTTGCACGGTGGCCATAACCCCACTGGAAGGTCTTGTGAAGCCTTGTATCATCCAGGGTTAACCATGCACTGCCAGGATTTTCCCTGCTTTGCAGTCACGGTGAGGAGAGTGGCGCTAACCCAGAAGTCCTGGGATTTGATAGTGATTCCCATTGCTACGATATCATGGACACTTTGTGTTCCTGGAGGTTTCAAGGGCCTTTATTCCATTGTTGAATCAATGGAAGAGAGAGGAAAAGGTCCAAAGCTTTGAATCTGACATCCCTGGGAAATTATTGAGTTTTCTCTTTGGTGGCCTGATACGTCAGGGGTCTACCATCCAATGAAAATTTTCACTGACTGCATGGAGGCTGCCAATTCATAAGGCTACTGACATTGGGATAACAAAGGAAATAGATTAGTTTATTCCCTCCCACAATGAATTCTACATTTTGATGTGGCCTAATTAGTACAAAATTCTTGGGTAAAGTTTTGGCTCAACATAAAACTAAAGAATAGAATTAACAGGAACACTGCTCCTTACCTAGCATTTTGTTCACCCCTCTCATACACTGATATATATTATTTTCTATTGTAAACTGTTTGAATGTGTATCGCAGCCTCCTATAAAAGCTCCATGAGGGCAGGATGGCCCAGTGGATAGAGTGTTGGGCCTGGAATCAGGATGACCTGAGTTCAAATTCATCCTCAGATACTTACTAACTGTGTGACCCTGGGTAAGTCACTTAACTCTCTTTGCCTCAGTTTCCTCACCTATAAAATGAGCTAAAGAAGGAAATGACAAACTAGTATCTTCACAAAGAAAACTCTAAAAAGGGTTCATGAAAAGCTGGCATGACTGAGCAATGAAAATGACAGCAATCTCTCCTAAAGACTTCCTTTACCCTTCATATCCAATCAATGGCCAGTTTTAATTCCAATGTGTGAACTTACATACCTACCATTCTAGCACAGACCCTCATCAGCTCACTTCTGCTATTGTAACAATCCCCATTGGGTCTCCCTACCTATAGTCTCCCCATTTTCTAATCCATCTTCTTCACAACTGCCAAGTTGATATTATGAAAGCATAGGTTTGACCATGTAGAAGACAGTGTGCTACAATGGAAAGGCATGGGATTTGGAGTCATCTGACCTAGATTCAAACCCAGGCTCTGCCACTTACAGCCTCTGTGATACTGGGCAAATCTCTGAACCTCATTTGCTCAGAGACAGTTCCTTTTAGTGCATAGACCACCAGAGCTGGAATCAGGAAGATCTTGGCTTAAATCCCATCTCATTCAATTAAATCACTTAGCCTCTTCTAGCCTCTATAAAATAAGGGAATTGGATAGGATGACTTTTGAGGTACCCTCTAGCTCTAAATCTTTGCTTCTACACCATTACCCAGATCAAGAATCTCCAATGGATCCCTCTTGGATACAATTCAGACTCTATTTCGATTTTAAGGCCTTTCAACAATCTACCTCCCTCTTTCTAACTGAACTTTCCATCTCCTTCCTCCATGCCTTTGGAGTGTTCTCAATGCCTGGAGAAAACTCCCTCCTTACCTATAACTCAGAATACCTACATTCGCTTCAAAACTTAGCTCACATCACCTCCTACATGAGCTTTCCTGATCTCACACAATTTCTAGTTCCTATACCCTAAAAATTACTCAGTATATATTTTGCATTTTTCTATGTACATATTCATACTCTTTTCTTTTCCCCTCCCCCATAGAATGTAAGCTCCTCAAGAGTAAATACTATTTGATTTTTGCCTTTGTATCTACAGCACAGTGATTGATACATAATAGGCACTTATCACAGGATCATAGGGTCATAGATATGACACTGAAGAGGCCCTTGGAACTTATCTAGTACAACCTACTTATTTTACAGATGAGGAAACTGAGGCTCAGAATGCTGGTAAGTGACTTGTCCAAGGTCAAATGTAAGTGGCAGAGCTGAAATTCAAATCAAAGTCTCACTCTAGACTTAGTATTCAATAGATGCTTGTTGAATGAGTAGTAGTTACTCTGGGCAATTTTTGTTGAATGATTGAATGTCCTCTTCATTCATTTGTGGACTTGCTTTGGAGATTCCATTTTGCTCCACATTTGTGACCCATTCCTTCCTAACTTCTAAATGCTTCTTTGGATCTTTGAAGACTGAAATTATCCTCTTCATGACTCCAGAGAGGGTTGCAGTGACCTGCTTTTCTGCTAATGCGTGTTGTAGAGCAAGCTTTCCTTCATGATTAAAATCTCCCACAAACATCAGTTCTTGAGACTTTCTCAACCCTCTTATCTGTTTTAGAAGCAATCAATCTTCCCTCCTCCTCCCTCTGCCTACCTGCTCATGCCCCTTCTGATTACTTCATCTATGGCCTTGTCTACACATGCAAAATAAAAGGGAGAATGGAGACAACTATGTATGCAATGTAGACTCCAAAGTCATTGCTGCTTGATGTTCATACCCACAGAGTGAACTCTGTATCTGAAGATAACACTGTGTGTGCATTTTCAGCTCTGACAGATATAAGGCAATGACCTGGACTATATGTGGACCTGAATGGTGAAAAGTTCTTCCCTTCTTCAAGCATATGTTCCTAAATCATGACCTTGTATCTTTGCATTCCTGGTTTGGAATGCTGTTTCTGTTGGTTGTTGAAAATTATTTCTAATTTACTAAAAAAAGGAAGAGTGGGAGGAAGAAAGAGGACAACTCCTCTATACCAAGCACTGTGTAGGCTTGTGAAGGCTTGTGGTGTAGTTCCAAGAATTCTTGGAGGAAAGGGAGACCTGAGTATGAATCTTATCTTGGAAATTATGTGATCATGGGCAATTCATTCAGCCTCAGTTTTCTTATTTGTAAAATAGGAAATAATAGCACAAGTAGAATGTACCTTGCAGGACTGTCATGAGTTAATGTTTGTACAGTACACAGTGAGATAACACTTGTAAAAATCATTTAGCACAGTGCCTGGTGCAGAGTAGGCCCTACATAAATGCTTCTTCCCTTCCCCTTCCCTGCTTTGTCAAGTCCATGGGCTGTGTAAAAATCTCATCTAATAGCTATGAGGTCTTTGCAATTTACTTATTTATTTTTGATTTTTGGAGGGCAGGGCAAATGGGGTTAAGTGACTTGCCCAAGGTCACATGGCTAATAAGTGTTAAGAGGCTGGATTTGAACTCGGGTCCTCCTGACTCCAGGGCTGGTGCTCTATTTACTGGGCCAGCTAGCTGCCCTGGGCTTTGCAATTTAATTTGGGGAAATGAGACTTACATATAAGTAACTGCAATTCTAGGAAACTCTTGATTTCTTGATAAGAAAGTTCTGATAAGACATTGTAAAAGAAGTGTCCTTCATTAGATCACCTATCAATTTTGATATGGAAAAACTGATCACTGTAGCTTTCTGTGTTGAGTGACTTATGTGGTAAAGATTAATGTGCAAAATGGAAACCCAATACTAGTTGGTTTTTTTTTAATGTGATATATTTTGTTTCCTCTAGAGCAGAGGTTCTTAACTGGGGGTCCATGGATGGATTTCATGGGTTCCATGAATTTCGAGGGGAAAATTTTTTCATCTTTATTTTCACTAGGTTCTAGCAAAATATCGTTTTTTCAGTTATAAAGTAGGCAACAATATGTAGGGTCAATAGGCTTCACCAGACTGCCAAAGGAGTCTCTGATAGAAAAAAAGGCTATAAGAAACCTTGCTCTATGGAGTGATATTATCTATACATATATGGTAGTTATTGATTGCAAATTAACTATTATGATTCACAAACTGTATCTAGCCATAGTCTCCCAAGGTCCAGTCCTTTGTTGTCAAGTACCCAATGGACATTTCAAATTGGCTGTACCATAGGCATCCTAAACTCAACATGTCTAAATCAGATCTTGTTATCTTTATTCCCCAAACCACCTCTCCCAAACATTCCAATTCCTGTCAAAGGCAACATCATTTTTCCAGTCTCACATTGCTTATAACCTCCTCACTCTCTCTCATCCCACACATCCAGTTACTTGCTAAATCTTGCCATTTCCCCCTTCACAATATTTTTCACATCTGACCTCTTCTCTCCATTCATGCAGGGAACTTAGCTCAGGTTCTCACCACCTCTCACCTAGACAATTGAAGTTACTTCTTAATTGATTGCCTTGCCTCAGGTCTCTCCCTGATTCATTCTATCCTCCGCACAACTGCTAAAGGGATCAACTTAAGCATCTGACCATGTTGGTCCCTTACTCAATGAACTCCATTTCCTTCTTACCACTTCTATGATAAAATAGAAATTAGACTCCTCTGTTTGGCTTTTAAAGTCTTTTGCAGCCTGATCACAATGTGTCTTTCCAACCTTGTTATGCATTACCCCTCTTTTCACTCTGTGCAGTCCAGCCAAACTGGTCTTACTCACCCATGGCACTCACTGGTGGCACCTTTGTTCTCCATGCTTTCATATTAGCTCTCCCTCTCATTTGGAATGCACTCCCTAATTACCTTTGTTTCTTAGAATCCCTCATTTTTTTTTTACAAGATGCTTTGCCAAGCACCACATTTTTTGAGAAGCCTTTCCTGACCCCTTCAATTTATCAATGCCACTGCCCAATATCTTAAAAAAAAAATTACCATGGTTACTATAAGAAAATCTGCTGGGGCTGGGGGAAGGGGGAATGAGAAGGGAACAGGCAATTTTAAAGTGTCTAACATATGCCAAATTCTTTATAAATGTTATCTCATTTGATTCTCATGACAACTCTGTAAGTTGGTGCTATCATTGTCCCCATTTTATAGTTAAGGAAATTGAGGCATACATAAATAACTTGCTCAGTGTCACACAGTTAGTAGTGTCTGAGACTGGGCTTGACTTAAGTTTTCCTGCCTCCGGTGTCACTGCTTTATTCACAGGGACATCTAGCTTCCTCCTAGGTAAACAGAGGTTAAATAACTTACCCAAGGTCACACAGCTAGTACATGTCTGAGGCCAGATTTGAACTCAGCTTTTCCTGACTCCAGGCCTACGACTTTATCTACTCTGCCACCTAGCTGCCTCCCATTCACACATGAAAAAGTGGGTGAATAGTGAATGACATCAGATTATAAGATGTAGTTGGATGTCCATTGAATTATTCTTTCAGGATGTATATCTTGAATAGACTCTTATAGGAATAATGGAATGAGTTCATTGAAATTAATAGGAGGAGGGCACTGGTCAGAATCATGTTCAAGAAACTGAGATACACAGATAAAAGACAGAGTAGAGATTGCCCCCTGTAATGGTAATGGGAATTTGAAGATCTTCTCTGCTCCTTAATAAGTCTAAGGGAATTTGAAGACTTTCCCTGCTTTAAAAATATACCCTTCCCCCTAATAGGCTGAATGTAATCACATGGAGCCTGTGGTGGGAGGAGTTTGCTGAAGGGTGGAGCAGAGCCCACAGAAAGCTGGAGATCAGAACAGCTAGACACAGTTGGGAGGAGAGAACGCATCCAAGGGAGACAGTTATGTTTGTGAGTAAAAGTTGGTGTATTCCATCTGCTGTGACAGGTAGGCTTGTGTTAGTTTGTGGGAAGGCTAAAGGATGCTATGGCTCTCTGTGCTGTTGTGGCTTATTAACTTCTTTGCTACTGTAATGGAACTGTCTTTCTGGTTTTGGGATTCAGTTTTCTGGTATCTGAATAAATGTTTTGCTTCTGGTCTTCTGTAAGGAGAGTCTGTTATATTTTGTGATCAAGTACTATGCAGGTATGTTTTTTTTTTTAAGCAATTGGGGTTAAGTAACTTGCTCAAGGTTACATGGCCAGTTATTTCTGGGTGTGGTGCAAAGTGTCTGAGCCCGGATTCGATCCCAGGTCATCCCCAAGTCATCCTGACTCTGGGGCAGGTGCTCTTACCGGCTGTGCTACCTGGCCGCCCCTGCAGGTATGTTTATAATGACTGTTGGCACTGTGAATATTGCATTGGCACTACACTCCCCCTACCAATTTAGCCGAGCTTCTAAATCTTAACATTTTCTCAGCAATGCTCTGAAGAATCTACAGTGAAGGTGGCCCAGAGGGCAATGTAGGTCATATGGTGGATCTAAATAGACCACAGGATATGACCAATGTGATTCAGAAGTGGTATTAAAATACCATCAAGGCCTTGAAATAAGAGTAAGAGTAAGAGATGGATCAGTCGTGTAGTGAAATGTGGGATAACAGATGCACAACATCCCAAGGCTGTGCCACTGATCATGAATAAGGGCAATAGCCAGAGGAAGGTCTCCAGTGAGTGGGAGGTTTTATTGAAAGGAATAGACAAAAATCACACTGGATGTTAAGATACAGATAGGTTATGATTGGTGCCAATGAAAGGAATACACAGACTGATAAAATCAAAATCCTTGTTCAGAAATTTTGTGTCTCTCTCTCCCTGTATCACCATGTTGCCTGGTTGGTGGTAGGACAGGGTACAAGGAGAGGAAAGGGGGAGGAGAAGGGAATGAGCATATATTAAATAGTACTACAATGATGTCAAACTCAAATGGAAACAGGGGACCACTAATCCATATATGAGTTCCTGTGGACCCCAAATTGATTTAGCTTTAGATATATGTTTTATTGTGTTGTTATTTATTTTGTCAAATGTATCCCAATTACATTTTAATATGGCTTGGTCTGTCTTGAATAAAATTTAACTCAGGTCTTTCTGAGTCTAAGTCCAGTGTTCTATCCACTATGCTGCCTAGTAGGGAGGTAAGATTATTGGTTAAGAAAATTTTGACCTAGGGGGCAGCTAGGTGGTGCAGTGAATAGAGCACCAGCCCTGGAAGCAGGACAACCTGAGTTCAAATTTGGCCTCAGACACTTAACACTTACTAGCTATGTGACCTTGGGCAAGTCACTTAACCCCAATTGCCCTGCCTTCCCCCCTGCGAAAAAGAGAAGAACATCTTGACCTAAGTTCAGCATAGTGGAATTATGTATGGATTCTGAGTGCCAGCCCTGTATATTTATTTGGAACTCAAGGATACAGAGCTTCCTATTACTATTTGAAAGAGGTAAAGAGGATAGGGCATGATTAAGAGAAAGAGAGAGGGAGAAAGGGAGAGAGGGGGGTGGAGAAGAAGGAAGAGGAAAAGGAGGAAGAGGAAGAAGAAAGGAGGGAGAAGGGAGGAAAAAGGGAGAAATGAGAAGAGAAGGGTGGAAAGAGATGGGGAGAGTGGAAAAGAGAGAAATGGGGGGGGGGTGAAACAGGTGGGGGAAGGGGAGAGGATAGGAGGAGGTGGATATTGACTCCACCCTACTCCTGAGGACTGATATTTTGGAAAAAGAATTGACTTTGGAGTCAGAGGACCTGAGTTAGATTCCTGTCTCTGCTACTTGCTGCCTGTGTGACCATGAATGTTATTTCTCCTCTCTGAGTCTCTCTTTTTTTTTTTTTCATGAGGGAGCTGGACTAGAAAATTTCTTCCACATCTAACATTTTATTATCTTATTAATATTCACTATAGTAGCAAGTTGCTATATATTTTGGGGGCAGTTGATTACTTTTATATGCCTTAGTTTTTCCATCTGTAGAATGGAAATAACATGGGATCAAAATTATATTCTTGATTCTTCCCCCATGAAAAGAGAGAGGATTATCACAAATCCATAGGGATGATCTCTACAGCAATCCTTACTAGGGAAAGGATATTTTACTTTTGTCCTTGTGGCAAGTGCTGTTAAATTGTTTGGTGCTGGTACAAAGTGGCATTACCTATGTGTGCCCGCTCCTTTGTGTGGCTGGAGTAATAGCAGCAGGGCATCAGATCAGGTGTTTCCTTTGCAAAGCTATGACTATAGCTGTGGCCCTGTGGCCCTAGAGGTGGCACAGTATGACCACGTTGCGGATGACTCAGAGTTGTCTTTGTAGGTGCCCGACCCTGAGAACTGTGTGTGACAATACAAAGTAGAGCAGAGGTCCATGTGCACACCAAGTTCTTCAGGCAACAACAGCATTACAGTGAATTTAACCAATAATCATTAAATACTTAATATGTGCAGAGCAGAGTGTATGCATCAGGCATAGGAAAACAAGAAGCAAACAGTCCCAGACCCCTAGGAGTTTGTGAACTAATTGGGAAGATAAGCTATAAACAGAAAAAGTATGAGACTTCACATTTGCTTCTTCCTCAAGCCTAGAGCCGGAACTAAAGTGGGACACCTGGAGCTTTGCCTACTGCACTGACATTTAGGAGGCACACATATTTAAAATAATAATTTTTAAAGACTGTGTAATTTAAAAATTAGTTACTTTTACAACTTGGCAGTGCTTTTACTCCAGCAGGTAGAAACTAGTTAGCACTAATAACGAATTAAACTGGGAAGCTATTAAATGAGCTTCCTTCCACTCCAAGGCCTTTGCTGATTACCCCCACATCACTTGAGCAGCTCCCTAGGCAGCAGCCTCCCCTAACAATGACCTTACAGTGTCCTGGGGTGTCTCCTTCTGTAGCTGATTTGAGGGCACATTTAGTGTGGCTATCTAAAGGTGCCATAATTGCTAGTTAGAGCATTGCCCTACCTTTATTACTCCTCCTTTAACTTTCTTTCTAAGTTGTCTCTTTTCCTGGCTATTGCCCAGAGTGATTTTTGCAACCTCTGATGAGCAGAAGATTTGACAACGTTGTGCTTTTATGGGTTGTCATCAAATTGAATGTTAACTGACATTAGAAGGAAGGATTGGGACTGAAGGGCTCCTAGTAGATTACCTGCTCCTTCCATGTTCTCAACTTCAGGGAATTCTTAAGAAATTGAACACATTAAAATCTGGTCAGATACTTCAAGGATAAAGAGGCCAAAGGCAAAACAATCACACCTTCATCCTTTCCAGGTTGAAAAAAAATGCCAACTCTCTGGATACAGACTGAATAAGCCCTACAGAGAAATTCCGTATCTTACTTACACGTTGCTTAGATTAAAATAATCTCTTAGCACCCTTATGGCCAATCATTCCATTCATTTCAACTTTTATTAAATTCAAGGCACTAGTTACTAAGACAAAAAAAGAGCACCTGCCTTTGAGAAGCTTACATTCTAATGAGATATACAATATGTAAACCAATAATTATCTACAAAATAATTTGAAGAGGGAGAGAGTGGCTGGAGAAGATGAGACATAGAGGTTGCTCAGGTTGGTAGCAGTAATCCAATCCGAGTCTTGTCTCCTTTGTAGCAGCCCAGACCATTATTAAAAATATACCCTTTGAATGAGCATATGAATTGATCAGTCAAAAAATATTTATTGAACACCTCCCAAATCTTCAGTCCTTTGCTAGACACTGCCCTGCGTGCCTCCCCTTTATACTTATTTGACACTTACATACAGTATATCAGAGCTTCCTATTACTTATTTAAAGAGGATAGGGCATAATCCTAGCTGGGTGGCAGTGGGTGGGGGAGAGTCAGAGATCAGGGGATATAGAGCCAATCAACCTATATCTATTACATGCCTTTTAGGTGCCTGATACTGTGTTAGGCACTAGCAACACAAAGAAAAAAGTGAAAGTCTTTGCCCTCATGAATTAGAGGAGACAATGTGTATATTTATTTATATGTAAAATATATATAAAAATTATCACAAGGTAATTTCAAGATATGGAACAAGCACCTGGGGGATCAAGAAAGGCCTCATGTGGGAGGCAGCATTTGAACTGAGTTTTGATACAAGGGTGTGCTTGGTAGTATTGACTCATAAAAACTGATTATTAATTTTTCAGTTTGAGTATTTACATTTCTGAAATTGGCAAACACTACATGTCAGGGTTTGATTTATTGTTTTGTTGATTGTGTAGACTTAAGATAGGGATGGAAAGAAATGTCAATAATGAAGGTTAACTTTAAAAGTGTGTCCAATGTACTTTTTTCCCCTGGAGAACCAGTTGTCAAACATTTACCAACACACTTATGGTTTTGAAGGAAAGTAGACATTTTAAGAGGGAGAAGTGAGATGAAATGGTGCATGTGAAGAAGAACGAATAGGGTGTTTTGACTGGACCAAAGAGTATGTGACAGGGCATAATGTGTTGTATATAAGTCTTGATAGTTGGGTTGGAGTCTGGCTGTGAAAGACTGTAAGTGCCAAACATAAATTTGTAGTGATCCTAGCAGGGATAGAAAGTAAATCTTAACTCATTAAGTAGGGCAATGACCTGGCCAAACCTGTGTTTTATAAATATGTATGGAAGATATTTATACCATAGTGCTGATATATCATATGCAATTGATATACAAAACAGTCATTTCATCATCATGGGGAACTCTTGGTGTGAGAGCTCTCTCTATTCCCATATATGACATGTGTGTGATTTGGTAAATAAATCCTCAGGGTCTGCCTGATGCATCTAGAGGTAAAGTGATTTCATTAGCATCACACAACTTATAACTATAAAATTCTGAAAACTACTAAAGATATGTAACAAAATCTGGCAGTTTAATGGTTTCATAGAAGGCAAGAGCTGAAAGTGATATTAGATATCATGTATTAATTTCTCTCATTTTACTGATGAAGAAACTGAAGCCAGAGAGGTTAATCTGGGTGCCCAAAGTCAAAGTGCCCAAAATTAGTGTCAAAGGCAGGACTAGAATCCTGGGTCATAGAACTGCCTGTTTGGAGATATTTCTACCATATAGTACTCCAAGGGCTTTAAGCATTCTCTTGTGGAAGAGTCCCTTGTGGAGGAAGGGCTAAAGAATTGTAAGACCATGACTTTAAAGCAGGAAGAGATTTTAGAGGTCTTCTAGAATTTAGAGCATGGGTGAGGACTCTGTGGCCTCAAGGTCATATATGACCCTCTAGGTCCTTAAAGGTGGCCTCAAGGCCACAGATTTCCTACTCCTGGTCTAGACCAAACCCTTCCTTTTATAGAAGAGGGAAATATGGTCTGGAAGGGTTAAATCTCACCGGTTATAAGTGGATGAATTCAGAATTTGAATTCAGGGCTTCTGACTCCAAATGTAGTGTTCTACCCATGAGCCATGTTGAATACTCTAAGCAAATACTTTTTAAAAATAGCATTTTAGGAGCTAAACTTAATTATATCCTTGAACTTTCTAAAATTTAATGACTCCAGGGAAGATACAGTCTTATCTAATCTATTACTTTGGTGGTATCAGAAAGAATAAAAGTTTTAAAACTATATGATTCAGAAACATTCTTCTTCCCCTTTCCTCCCAAGAGAAGTGCTAATTAATATTGAAAAGAGACATGCTTAACTTACTTTTCAAATCAAGCTGGGCTGCATTCTTTCCATGTTTTGACAATAATCTGCCTACAGAATGGACCAAAGTAATTCTCATATAGGGCAGAGTTTAAAACTCACAGCTGAAGAGCCTGAAATCATATATGTCTCCCAGTTTTGGGGAACAAAGGTAATCCTGATTTTAGTTCAATAAGAAAACATAAAGCCAATCTCAAACTGTTGGGTAGGGAACAAAATGGTAACCAGGGTGGAGGACTTAAATCCTGGAACAAGTTGCCACAGTCCTTTGGACATGGCTATAGTACATTGATTGAAGGAATTGAGAGGTGACCAGGGACTTAAAAGGCCCAGTGGGCTGAACTAGCTAATGGTGAGACATCTGATGAACAATTATTGTGTACTTACCATGTGCCAGACAAAAGAGGCAAAGGAGCGCCTCTTCCCACAAGGAACTTAATACTACCCGAAATCTCTCCTTTAAAGATTCCTTCCTTTGGGCCTTGGAAATTTTTCAGAAGTTCTGTATTAATAAATGAACATCTGTAGAGCCATCATACCTTCAACTATTGGCTGTCAAAATAGCTAACATTTTACATGAGGATTACATGGCAACTGAGAGTAAAGCCAATAAGATAAAGGATTAGGAGTAGGGGAAGGTAGAAGGTGGCAACTGGGGTGGGAGTTGGGGTAGGGAAGTGATAGGGTCACCAGGAGTAGGGGAAAAGTTGCAGAAACTACTGGAGGCTAAAGACAAGGGATGTTCATTTCACAGTTTTACCTAAGGCTAGCTATGGATAGATGTTACAATTCAGGCCCCATAATCCTTTTGCAAATATTAAATCTAGTTTTTTAAATTCTTGCCTCAGGCTAAATTCTACTTCTCAAACCAATTTTTGGTTAGTCTGTCCTCCAGAGGTTCTTTAAATTCTAGACTTGTTTGTTGAAAAGAATCAATGCCTTGCAACTCAGTCAGAGACTGTCCACCTTATAATATCACCTGTTTCACAAGGTCTCCATTCTACCATATATACACTTTATATACCTAAGTCCTCCTTATTCAAACAGCTATTGAAATATTAACACATGGACTAGGTTAGAGAGTAAGTAATCTACAATTCTGTGTTACCTTCTGTACCTGAACCTAACTCTCCCCCTCTTATTAGTGGTCCTTCTGATGCAAATGGTGGCACTGATCTCTCCTTGGTATTATAATTAGCAAATTAGATTATTAAGCAAGATGCAGTATATGGAGTTGTTGAAGTTTTCTGAGGTCTCTGATGGATTTAAAATGTAGAATGAGATCCATTTTGGGGCACAGCCCATGTATGAATTAGTTTTGCTTGATAACATACATTTGTTGCAAAAACTTTGTTTTCCTTTTTTCTAATTGGGGATGAGGAAGAGGGCAAGGAGAAGGATAGGAATAGGGATAAAATAGTAAAAAAAATGAAAAGAAAGAAAAAGGTTTTATTGAGGCATCGTTTTTTTTCCCGCAGAGATTACAAAGAAAACCAAAAAGAAGCATGGACAAGCAGTACAGCTTTAAAAGCTACAGGTTGAATTTATTACATAATTAAAAAAATACTTTTCAGGGAAGTCCTGTGAGTTATTGCTCTGGTTCTGAATAAAGCTGCTGCATATATCTGTGAAGAAGGTGGTATGTACTTCAACAAATACAGTGGATTCAATTACATTCAATTTATTTCAACAGATTTTTATTAAGCATATACTATGTTCCACGTGCAGTGTTGGGTGACATAGACTCGAAGAAGTCATGGTCTTTGCTTTTAAGGAGCTACTAAGTTGGGGGGATGATACACACATAAATAATCATGATACATAACAAGTGGTCATAAGTTCATAAAAGGTACAAAGAAAATGGCCTGCATGGTTCCAACAAGGAAAAATAGATCATTTCTGACTGGGAGAATCAGGGAAGACCTCGAGGAAGCATTGGAGCTCAGTTAGTGAATAGTCGTTTTCTTGAGAAAGGGCAAAAAGCAACAGAGATAGAATATAAGCAGTAACTATCTAGCAGAAGCTCATAGAAGTAGAGGAGATGTTCTTGAGCCTTTAAAAAATTTATTGTTAACATATAAATATAGATGAACATTTCCATGACATAATAGAATAAAAAAAGATGACTGCATATGAAACTGCAAATCTATTATGTACAACTTGTTATTCCCTTTAAATACATAATAATGGTATCATGTAAATATTTTTCCTTTTTTTCTTTTCTACTCCCCCACCATCCTAGAGATGGCTACCGTTAGACAGAAATATATGTATGAATATATATGTATATATATCCTATATCAACACATCTTTATTTATATCTATGTGAAATGACGTGAATGCAAAGGCACCCTAAAGGTTGATATTAAGGGTTGATTTTTCAGTACCTTGGGAGGTCCTCCTGAGCCTGAGAGCATCCCAAAGTCTCTTCCCTTTTCTTGAAATGCCAAAAAACTTCCCCCTTGTCCTGTACCATGGAATTGCTTTTCTCCCCCCATCCTGGTTCATAAAATTTCCCCTGTCTCCCTTATCTTGTCATCCATCTTCCTCATCTTGTCCCTAAATCTCCAACCCCCATTAAAAACCCCTAAAATTACATCATCATCCTAAAGGCTGTATAGCTTTCTGGTTATGTAAGTCTAGTCCTTTTCCTATGTCAGTGCCTTTGTTTAACTCCTTGCTAAGTCTTAGGCCTGCATGCTTGTGGGTCAATAAAACTCCCATTGGCTAAAGGGAAGCTCTAAGTGAATTCTTTCAAATATCTGAACCAGCTCTACCAACTCTGACCTCAGCATAAAATAAATCTGTGCCATGGTCCCCTTGTAAAGCCTGGTGAAGCATATGGACTCTTTCTCAGAATAATATTTTTAAATACATTAAGTAAAAATACAAAGGAATACAAAGGAAACCGATTATATTGAAATAACAAAACATAAAAGGATTTGTCGTATATTATTTGCCTTTTTATTAACACATTAAATAACAAGACAATATATTTAAAATATAGGCAAGCTAAAGTTAAAATTTAAAAAAGACTATAGGAGGACTATTCTTGTTTAGCTTGAATAAGAGCATTAAACCTGTGAGATGATATTTGACAAGGCAACAATCACATGATCTTGGACATCCAAAGAATTTTCAACTATATTCTAACATGAAAATATTTGTTATTTTTATCAGTCACAAAGTGACAGGTACTACTAATACCATTGTGGTTTGTTAACTCTATCCATATTCACATGAAATGTTAAATTGCAGTCAATCAATCAATAGGCATTTATTAAGCTCCTACTATATGCCTACTATAGGCATTGTGTTAAAGTGCTGTAGATTACAAAACAGGCAAAAGACAGACCCTGCCCTCCAGGATCTTACAGTCTAATTTCAGAGGTTTCAAGACCAGCTGTCTACCAATATACTCATTTAGTTCCTTGCTTATGTTCAAGGCTTGGAATTCATAAAAATACAGCAAATCAGAGGGACCTCAGCAGTCATTCAATGGAACACATCCTGAACAGAAATCCCCTCTTTGTCCCCTTCTCTTGAAGGAGGGAGCCTAGGATGGCCATCATATTGTTTCCCACTTGGCTGAAATTCTTATGGACTTTCCCATCATGCCTCCATGAACCTCACCCATGGGAAAGATTAAGGCAGCCTTGGTCCTCTAATCGTATTGGTGTCATCTGCTCATCTGACTGGAAGCTAGAGACATAGCCTCCATTTAAAAAGAGGGCCCAAGATAGCTTTCTCTTCATTTCCTGTCCAACTTTCTCCTCTTGGTGTGACTTTTCTATCATCTACCCCTCTCAGTTTCCTTCTGTGTGTTGTCAGAGTATTGGGCCTGGAGTAAGGAAGACTCCTCTTCAAGAAGACTCTTCCAGTTCAACTCTGACCTCAGATATTTGCTAGCTGTGTGACTCTGGGCAAATCACTCAACCCCATTTGCCACAGTTTCCTCATCTGTAAAATGAGCTGGAGAAGGAAATGGCAAACCACTCCAGTATCTTTGCCAAGAAAACTTCAAAGGGGGTCACAAAGAGTCAGACATGACTGAAACGACTAAACAACAACTTCTCCCATTAAAGCTGTAAATTCCTTGAGAACAAGGGCTATCTTTTGTGTATGTGTGTGTGTATTTGTATTCCCTAGCATTTAGCACAGTACCTGGCACAGAGTAGGTGCTTAATAAATGTTTACTGACTAAAGATCTCCAGTGAGCGGGAACCCACCTTCTCACACCAGGAAATCCATTACACTTTGGGATGTCTGTAAGCATTTGTTGGTGTTGTGGAGTTGTTTTTTTCAGTCGTGTCTGACTCTTCGTGACCCCATTTGGGGCTTTCTTGGCAAAGATACTGGTATGGCTTGCCATTTCCTTCTCCAGTTCATTTTATAGATGAGGAAACTGAGGCAAAGAGGGTTAAGTGACTTTCCTAGGGTTATATAGCTTGTAAGTGGCTGAGGTCAAATTTGAACTCAGATCTTCCTGACTCAGGGCCCGGCTGCTTTATCCATTGTGCCACCTAGCTATCGAAATAAATATTCAAGGAAATCTTTTCCTGACTTCAGGCTTAAACTTTTCAAATTATATTGTTATTGTATTATATCATGTATTCAAAATATATTGTTTTCAAGTTATATTGTTCCCAGGTCTGCCCTCAGGAGCCAACATAAGTCTAAGCCCTTTTGCACACAAAATCCTTTACCTGTTTGAAAGCAGCTATCATATTACCTCTAACCCTCTTCTCCAGGCTAAATATTCCCATCGCTTTCATCTGACCCTCACATGGCACAAGGACCCTTGATTATCCTGGTTGCCCACTTGGGGACATTATCAATGTCCTTCCTAAAATGTGGTTCCTAGGACTGAACACAATACTCCAGGGGGGGTATGGCCAGAGCAGAGTGCAAGGGGACAATCCTTCCTAGACCATCTGAAGGTTAGCAATCCAGAAGGACTGGTTCTTATGCTCAGCCACTTTTCTGAGTGCTGCAGGCCTTATAACAAGTTTATAACACCTAAGAAGGAAAGAAAACACACTATTCCATGCTCTCGTGTATGTAAGAGACACTCCTTGTACTTCTCTATTCACTGAACTAGGTTAACGTACTAAAATTGCCTAAGAAAATAATGAACAAAGATTGTCACATCATCCCACCTGTTAGATAGGATGGGATTGTCTTTTTAAAATTCTACTTTGTTATATTTCTTGGCTGAATTTCATTCGCAATGTATTTTATAAAATAGTTTATAAAAATCATTGAACCTGAGCCCCTTCTCTTTTGATTTGGAGGCTAGGTTATTGTAAAATTAGAGGGAGCTCTTTGTACATGGATGGTGGCCAGACTCACAGCAGGGGAGGGAAGAGAGGAAGTGGGGGTGGGGAAGAGAAAGGTGTGCCAGTGATTCATCTCCTTTTGGAGCTAGCTGTGGGGCCTATGCTGCTCTATTTACCTATTCCTCCTCTTTTCCACCAATTCATATCTATTTCAGATTTCCAAAGCCCACCTCAAAAATCACCTCCTTTAGAAAGTCTTTTCTGATTAACACCCTGGCAAATAATTAACAAGTAGACTTGGGGAACATAGATATGTGTTGAGTTAGACCTGGGAGGTTGGATCAACTTGGAGATTAGATTGACTCACATACTTTTAAGGACTGAAGGAATCATAGATCGTCTAATTCAACTCCTTTATTTTACAGATGACAAAACTGAAGCTTAGAGAAGATATTTACCTCAAGTCACACAGTGGCAAGGCTATAGCAGTTTTTTCCATAGCCCAGTGCTATTTCTACTTCTATGACCAAGGGCGATACCAAACAAAATTTTCATAAGCAAAGAACTGGATTTAGAAATGCTTTCAGAATTGCTGGGCAGGTTAGGAGGGCAATGACTGCTTGAAATTGTTACCTAGTAATTTAATGATCTTTTCTCAGTTTTCATCTTTGTTGAACTCTCTGCGTGGGGCATTTGACACTGCTGGTCACTTTCTCTTCCTGTATATTTTCTCTTCTCTGGATTTTTGTGACTGCTCCCTTGTCTCTTTTCCTACTTTCCCCATTTCCTTTTATGGCTCTTTGCATCAAATCCACTAACTGTAGGTGTCCCCCAAGGTTCTGTCATGGGTGTTCTCTTTTCTTTTTCTCCTCTTCCTTGATGATTTCATTAGCTCCTATGACTTCTGCTCTCATCTCTATTCAGGTGGTTCCCATAGCTATTTATCAAACCCTAGTCTCTTTCCAGAGCTTTTTCAAGAAAGTTGGTCTGGAAAACTCCTAGTTACATATTGTGTGCAACATTTGTGAAATCGTGTATAGTGCTGGGTGTAGCATTTAAGGGGTCCTGTGCAACTAAAGAAGCTGTATGTAGTGAGATTTTGTGTGTTCAGCCTAAGCAGGATGGAAGTAATTGAGTCACATTTTGTTATTCCACAACAGTTATATCCACAACAGAACTGGGTCAATTCAGTCAGGTTTAGTATATTTATTTTTTTTTGCCTTTTTTTTGGAGGGGGGAGGGCAGGAATTGGGGGTAAGTGACTTGCCCAAAGTTATATGGCTAGTAAGTGTTGTGTCTGAAGCTAGATTTGAACTCAGGTCTTCCTGACTCCAGGACTGGTGTTCTATTCACTGCACCACCTACCTGCCCCAGGTTTAATATTAATATTAATTTAGACAGCAGTAGAAGGGCGGGGGAGGGAAGGGAGATTGTAATTCAGTCAAACTGCACATTTAGATAATGAAGTTATTTTTTTTCTCCATAACAACATCTTTTGAATACGTGAATCTTTTGAATCCCTTTTCTCCACTCACCCAGCCACCATTGGAATCAAGACTGATTTGGCAGTTTCCAGGATATAAGTAAAGTCTTGAAAACAGAGCACTTGCTGAAACTTATCTAGCTAGATATGAAAGACCCAGGAAAAAGAACCTTGGTAAAGAGATGCTGAGGGGAACCCAGGGGAAGATAGGACCATTATATTAGTGTTTGGGTAACTGTGCAGAGATGGCAGCATTGACTTGTATATGAGCAATCCATCTGAGGCCCAACTAAGAAGTATCAATTCCAAGGATCAGAGCTAAGGGAGATAACTCAGTGACCTGTGAATGAAATATAGAATAACAGATGCTAAGTGTATTATTAAACCAATCAATCAAAAACCATTTATTGAGCCCTTACTATGTGTTACAAACAGTGCTAGGCATGGGGATCTAAGATTAAAGAATAAAATCATCATGACTCACAAGGAATTTACATTCTAATACTGGGTTCAACAAGTACATTACAAATATACACAAAATTAATTTAAATGTATATAAAACAATTAAATCAAAGGTAGTTTGGGAGGTAGGGCACCCAGCAATTGAGGGGATCCAGAAAGGCCTCATGGCATTCCAGGTACATGGGATAGTTACTGCAAAGGTTGGATTATAGAGTGTAGGAGTAGGAATAGTGTCCAATGAGACTGCAAAGATTGGGAACAGATTATTTAGAACTCTAAAAGATAGATACACGAGTTCATATTTTAACCTAGAGGTAAAAAGGAATTGCTGCACTTGATTGATTGGTAGAATACATTATTTGAGTGGTTAGAGACATGGGGTAGGGAGATCAATTAGTATACTGTCACAATAATCTAGATGAGAGGTGATGTTTACCCAAATTAAGTAAAAGCATATTTATAATGTTCTTGTTTAAAATTTGTGATATGAGGCTTGCTTGCATTCAATCTAAAGGGAGTGGGGAATGTCTAGGGTAAGGATACCAGGGTTTCTTTGGCATTATATACACCAGAAAACCATGCTTGAGTTCAAGTCATGGGGAGCTCAAGTCATGCACAGGAGGTTTTAAAAACAAACAAAAAGCAAACCATGAGTATTTAGGCAGAGGGGAAGAAGAGACAGAGAGGCAGAGACAGAGAAAGAGAGAGACAGAGATACAGAGATAGAGTTACAGGGACAGAAAAAGAAAGACAAATACAGAGATGGGGGGGAGAGAGACAGACAGACAGACAGAGTCAGAGACACAGACAGAGAAACAGAGAGACAGTGAAAGACAGAGAGACAGAGATACAGAGATAGAGTTACAGGGACAGAAAAAGAAAGACAAATACAGAGATAGGGCGGGAGAGAGAGAGACAGACAGACAGACAGACAGAGTCAGAGACACAGACAGAGAAACAGAGGCAGAGAATGACAGAAAGACAGAAAAGATTGGAGACAAAGTGAGACAGAGACACAGAAATACAAACAGATTTGACAGAAGGATGTTTGTCATATTGCAGCTGTAGAGCTAGCTGTGAGGACTAGCTCATGGAGCTAGCTATGGGAAACAGCCATATGGAGCCAGCCATGGGGTTTCCATGACCATCTACTGTATGTGCTAAAAAGCCCACAACTCCCAAGAGTTCAAGTGAATTTTCCTAATAGCTGTCCATGAGTGACTCATGATGTCTCCTTTTCCCAGGAACCAAGGAGAAAGAACTTAGGCGCCAAGGTTAGCATTCCTGGCACATAAACATGCCTGCTTTAGATTGCTGGCTCCTTAAGCTTCTATAACAAAACTGTGACCCTTCCAGTACTCTTTTGTTCCATTTGTGCCTGTATCTCACCCTTCGGGACAATCTTCATTTGAAACAATTTTTTAAAATTATGAAATAGAAAATCATCAACAAATATTAATTTTATCATCTACAAAGATCCAAAAAACCCTATTACATATATAAAAGAGTGAATCAAATGAATGCAGATTAAAACAATACCTATTCCATTTAACATGGTAATATCAACATTGCTGAGCTTTTCTTTGACCCTTTGTGAGCTTCTTTATCCTTTCTTCTGTGTTTTTTTAAGTAAATTTGTTTATTTTTAGTGTTCAACATTCACTTCCATAAGTTTTAAATTTTCTCTCCCTCCTTCTCCCCTCCCCAAGATGGCATGCAATCTGATATGGGCTGTACATGTACAGTCTTATTAAACATATTTTTACATTAGACATATTGTATGGAAGAATGAGAACAAATGGGAGGAACCATGAGAAAGGAAAAAAACAAAACAAAACAAAAAAGGAAATAGTCTGCTTTACTCTGCATTCAGACTCACAGTTCTTTTTCTGGATGTGGATAGCATTTTCCATCATGACTCCTTTGGAATGTTTGCATTGCTGAGAAGGGCTAAGTCTATTAAAGTCAGTCATTGCACACTGTGGCTGTTACTGTGTACAATGTTCTCCTGGTTCAGCTCACTTCACTCAGCATCAGTTCATATAAGTGTTTCCAGGTTTTTCTGAAGTCTGCCAGTTCATTTCTTATAGCACAATGGTATTCCCTTACATTCATATACCACAACTTACTCAACCATTCCCCAATTAATGGACATTCCTTCATCTTCTGTGTGTTTTAAATATTTCATTATTCTCTTTTCTTTCTTATCTTCTTTTAAAAATTACTATCATTTACCCTCCTCTCAACTTTATCCCCCACCCCCCAAAAAAACCCTCTTTTTGACAAATAAATAAAGCAAAACAAATTTATGTCATGTTGTTTGTCTCTGAAAACATGTTTCAGTGTGTACCTGGAGGCCATCATTTCTCCATCACAAAATGGGAAGCATGTTTCATCATCAGTCTTCTTGAATCATGACTTATCATTGTTTATTGTATATTATCAGAGTTTCTTAAATCTTTTGAAATTATTTTTCTTTGCAATGATGTATTCATTTTATAAGTAGTACTTTTGGTTCTGCTCACATTAATATGCATCAGATTATACAAGTCTTCTGAAGTTTCTCTGAATTCTCTTCATTTTTTATGGCACAATAATATTTTAGTATATTCATATGCCTTCCTTTGTGCATTCATTTTCCATCTGATGGGTGCCTACTTTTTTTCCATTACTTGTGCTATAAATATATTTGTTCATATGGGTTCATTTCTTATGTCTTTAATCTCTTTGGATTATGTGCCTAGAGTAATGTTTTGGTGATAGTTTCAAGTTGTTTGCCAGAATGGTCAGGCTACTTCATAGCTGTACCAATAGTGCATTAATGTACCTGTTTTCCTCAGCCCCTAGTTTTCTTTGTCTGACATCTTTCCCTGGTTTGCTTTTTAAGACCCCATTTGCCTCTTGGAATGAGTTGTATAGAATACCATCTTTCCCCATTTTTTGTAAAAAAGAAAAAGAATGCAAACTTTGAGTTCATTGCACTTGGAGTGTATGGTGTAATTCTCTAAAAAATCCACTTGGGGGGGAGGGGTTGGCTAGGTGGCTCAGTGAATAGAGCACTGGCCCTGGAGTTAGGAGGTCCTGAGTTTAAATCCTGCCTCAGACACTTAACACAAAAGTAGCTGTGTGACCTTGGGCAAGTCACCTAACCCTATTTGCCCTACCTTCCTCCCTCCAAAAAATAAAAACAAAATAACAAAAATCCATTTAGGCCCTGTTCCCACCCCACCCCCCCTCCCCTAACCCCGGGAGTTCACTTATGGCTTAATTCCTTTTATTGGGATAAGATTATTTGAATTGCCTATTTTTAATGATTACCTGTATAGTCTATATTTTTAATAAATGTTTGCCCTTCTTTGACCATATTGGTCTATTTTCATTCCATATAAACTTTGTAAGTTTGTTTGGCCTCAGTTTGTAAGATTTTTCCACAATAGTTCTGATTTAGTCATTAGACAACTAAAATAATAACCAAATTGTTATTTTAGCCATTTTAAAGATAAATTAGACCAACTGTGAGATTATCCAATCAGTCATAGCTAGGTTGTCTTTTACATCATGAAAAAGCCAAACTAGCTTCAAAAATGATCATGCAGACCTGATCTTGGTCTGCATCTAGAAAGACATAGTGAAGAGTTGAGTTGCACAGTTCAAAGAACTCATCTGAATCATTTTGGCCCCCCAAAAAGTGTTCTTTAGTATTGTTTTGTTTTTCCTTAATTTATCTAAATCAGTTAATCAATCAATTAATGTTTATTAAGTACCTACTAGGTGCCAGGTACTGTTCTAAAAGCTGAGGATACAAAAAGGCAAAAGACAGTTCTTGCCTTCAAGGAGCTTATGATGGAATGTGGGAAATAATATGCAAACAAATAGTAAACTATTTAAAGGATAAGGGAATAATTAACATTGAGAAAATACTAAAATGTAAGAGGAGTCAGGGAAAGCTTCCTGTAGAAGGGGGAATTTTGTTGTTATTATTCGTCCATTCTTGAAGAGGACCGATGACAACATGAAGGTGATATCTTGATTTGTGAATGAATTAGATTTGTGAGGGAGAGCTGCTGCCACCATCAGTTTCACTTTCTCTTTGATGAAAGTCAAGACAAATGGAGATGGCCCCAGGTGGATTTTTAGTTGGGACTTAAAAAAAGCCAGGGAGGTCAGTAGTTGGATCAGAGGAGGGAGAGTGTTCTAGGCATGGGGCAGCTAGAAGAAATGCCCAGAACTGAGAGATAGAATATTTTGTTCTTGGGACAGCCAGGAAGTCAATGTCACTATATTAAAGAGTATATGCCATGGACTAAGGTATTAGAAGACTTGGAAAGGTAAGAGGGGGCTAGGTTATAAAGGGCTTTGTATGTCAAACAAAGCATTTTGTATTGATCTTGGAGTCAATAGGAAGGAAGCCAATGAAATTTATTTTAAGTAAGTGTGTGGATATGTGTGGAGGGGGGGGGGGGGGGGGGGTGGAGGTTGACATGATTAGACCTAGACTTTAGGAAAACACAGTGGATTAGAGAGGGGAGAGACTTGAGGCAGTTAGCCCTATCAGCAGCCTATTGTAATAATGTAATGGAGGCCTGATGAGTGGTGGCAATGTCAGAGGAGAGAGGGGAGCATATTCAAGAGATGTTGCAAAGGTGAAATTGGCAGGGCTTGGCAACAGATTGGAAAAGTGAGGTGGGAGACAGTAAGGAATCCAGGATGGCTCCTTGGTTTCAAACCTGAGGGACTGGGAGGATGGTGTTGTTCTCTACAGTCATAGGGAAGGTTAGTGAGAGGGAGGGTTTAGGGGGAAGGACAGTGAGTTCTGTTTTGGACATTCTGAGTTTAAGATGTCTACTGGACATCCAGTTTGAGATATCTGAAAAGCAGTTGGAGATGTGAGATTGGAAGGCAGCAGAAAGTTTGGGGCAGGTTAGATAGATAGATTTGAGAATCTTCAGCATAGAGATGGTAATTAAATTCATGTGAGCTGTATCAGCAATGCCATATTCACAATGCCTATAGAGATTACAAATATGCTGATATAATTATCCATTACAAAATACGTCATGTTTGCCATATGAGGAAATAAACTAGAAAATTTATTAAGATACCAAAAGACTGAGTCCCAAAACCAGAAAGTGAAAGCCATCAGAGTAGTTATGATATTGGCACAGGTAGATAAAGTAGAAAGCACCCACATTTTCAAGCCTTTAAAACAGAACAGGCTACCTCAGGCAAAGGTCCTCCTCTCCCCACACACAGCAACCACCCAGCGTCCTGGAAGCGTGCTCCCAGCAGCTCCGGCCCCTGGCAGTCCTCAGCAGGAGTCCTTAGCAGAAAGTCCTTAGCAGTCCTAACTCAAAAAGGGCTTCGCGCTGCCACTGCCTCTGCTGCTGCCGCCGTCACCACCACCGCCAGCCAACGCAGGAACGCTAGCTTGGCTTCCGCTTCCTCTTGCTCCGCCCCTTCCTGCTACATCAGCAAGTCCAACGGGGCATGGAAGATCTTTAAATCCCATAACCCTTACATGAGCTGATGAGATCAACAAGTAAAGTTGTGTAAAGGGAGATGAGAAGAAGGCCCTAGGACTGAACCTCGAGGGACACCTATGGTTAGAAGGCATGATCTGAAAAAGATCCAGCAAAGGAGACAGAGGAGTGTTTAGATAGACAGGACAGGGAGAGGGAGAGACTGTTGTCCTGAAAACTTAGAAGAGAGAAGAACATCAAGGGAGAGAGAGTGATCAACAGTGTCAAAAGTTAAAAGAGAATGAGGCCTGAGAAAAGGCCACTGGATTTGGCAACTCAGATATTATTAACTTTGGAGAGAGCAATTTTGGTGGAATGATAAAGTTGGAAGCTGGATTGTAAGGGATTAAGAAGAGAATGAGAGGAGATGAATGGAGATACCTGTTATAGATGGTCTTAGATAGATAGATATTATAGATAACCTTTTCCAGGAGTTTAGCTACAAAGGGCAGAAGAGACGTAAAATGATAGTGTAAATGGAAGAATCAAGCAAAAGTTTTTTTCAGGATAGGGGAAATAATGGCATGTTGGCCTTTGTTCCCACATGAGGTAAATTTGTGCCAGAGGAGAGAGACCGTTGACCTTGTGTGTGGTTGATGCTCAAAAGCTATAAGACTGGAAAGGAAATAGATCCTTTCTCCAGCAGAGCCCGAGAGGAGAATTTTTAGAAAGTTATCAGGGAAAAGAAAAGAAAAAAATGGATAGAGGGACACGTGAGGAAAAGGTTGCTTTGTTTTGTATGTACCTCTAGTTTTTAGGGACTCAAAGTGTTGTCAGATGGTGACTAAGGTTGTCTTTGTCTTGATGAGAAAAGTGACCTCAGTGTTGATGTGGACTCAGCATGGGTGACTTTCCTGAGGTCATCTGCAATAACCTTTCTCAGCTTTGATTTTTCTTTTCTTTTCTTTTTTTTGCTTTTTTGGAGGGGGGAAAGGTAGAGCAATTGGGGTTAAGTGACTTACCCAAGGTCACACAGCTAGTTTTTTTAGGGTGTTAAAGTGTCTGAGGCTGGATTTGAACTCAGGTCCTCCTGACTCCAGGGCCAGTGCTCTATTCACTGCACCACCTAGCCTCCCCTATTTCTCAGCTTTGAAAACAAACACATTACGTTCCAAGGAAATCTGTTTTCCTTTGAGCTCTCTCAAGTTTTCTTGTGGTGATCAGTATTGACCCAGAAATGCTGACTGGAGGTGAATTCCTCAGCAATATTTGGACTATGTTTCCTGGCAAAGGATTAACTGTTGGTCACCCACGGTCAATAGGTTTCACTTTCATCATGGGGAGATCATAGCTTGCATACAAACCAGGAACAACACTTAGAAATAATACAGTGGTATGGGTGTGCTTTGGATTGTGGCACTTCACAGCCTCTTTACCTTTAGTTGGGGGGGGAGGGGAAACTTTAAGCCTTTGCATAGGTAGATTAGAAGAAATGGTGGCTAGGAAATGGGCCTATTGGAAAATGAATAACAGTGGTCAAGAGGTTATGTGATGCATTGGCCTTGAGGTCAGTAAGACATGGGTTCAGATCCTTTCTTTGACCCTGGCTATGTGACACCAGGCAAGTCAGTCAACTTCCTGGTGCTTTAGGCAACTTTTAAAGACTGTAGATGTCAAGGAAATTGATCTGTATTGGTGGAGGGAATTTCCTCACCTGACAGTGCCCTATACCATTGAAATCAGAGGTCTAGTCCTTCTCCCTATTCTATAAGACAAAGGTATGAGAGGAAAATGGAAGGTCCAGCACTTTTTTTACACTCATTCCCACAAAGAGGAGAGTTGAAACAGAGCTTTATCTCAGGAAAACTGTGAAGTTTGGGGAGGTGGGGGAGGAGGAGAGAAGGGCAGTGTGATGTTAATGGCATAGACTAAATCAATCTCTTTCCCCTATCAGGCTTCCTAGTACCATGGAAGAGAGAATATTGACCTCATATATGACCTTTTGCTCAAAAACTATAAATCTGAAAAGGACACAGGATCATATAGAACCTGAGTGTAGAATTTTTTGGAAATTAACCCTATCAAAAAAAGAAAAGATTGGGTACAGGAGGGAGGCATCTGAGGAACAGGGTAGTTTGTTTTGTATGAGCCCCTGGTTTCCAGGGATTCAGAATGTTGTCAGCTGGTGACTCAGGCAGTGGTTTGACTTTGACTTGATCAAAATGACCTCAGTGTTGACATAGCCTCCAAAGAATAGAATGTCATCTTTTGTCTTCACTTTTGCAATAGTATCCTAATTAGGATCCCTACACATAGCTTCTCTGCTCTACAATCAATCCTCTGGTTTTTCCATCGGCTGAAGTAGATTATTGACTGGGAGTGCAGACATACCCTCAAGGAACCTTCTCCCCCACCTCCCCGCCCCACCCTGGTTCTTTCCCTTAGGGTATGCTGATTTACTGACCACATTCTACATAGGCTTCTTTCTAAAGCATATATCTGGACATATCCCTCCCATGCTAAAGAAACCTCTAGAATAAAATTAAGTTCTTCTGCTGGGCCTTCTAAACCTACTCTAATCCAGCTCCAACCTAGCTTTCCAGGCTGAGGACTGGGTTACTCCCATTTTTTACAATTTATGTCCTAGTCAAAGCAGCCTCTTGGCTGGTCTCATCCATGACATTTTATTTTCCATCTTCCTGCTTTTGTATAGGTTGTTCCCTATGTCTAGAATGTTCTAGAATGTCTAGAATGCTCTCCGTTCTTGTCTCTGTTGGAATCTGTGGTTCCTTCTTGTGCTCAGCCCAAGTGCCACTTCCTACAGGAAGCCCTTCCTGATTCCTTTAGGTGTTCCTATTCTTTGCTCCTTACCCAAATTACTTTGCATTTATTTTGCAGATATTTTTATATTTGTTTATAATAATAACAATAATAACAATAGCTGGCATGGATCTTCAAGATTTGCAAAGTACTTTACATGCTATTTTGTTTCTTCACAACAACCTCAGGGATAGATGCTGCCATTGTGCACCTTTTACAGATAAGGAAACTGAGGTTTAGAGAAGCTAAATGACTTGCCCAGGATCATACTGCTAGTAAGCGTTTGGGGCAGGATTTGAATTGAGGTCTTTTTCATTCTAAATCTAGCACTCTATTCACTGTGTCACCTCACAGTTCTATTATATAAACCTTATTCTGTAAGTAATAAAGCTGCTTCCTCCCAGGAGGATGTGAGCTCCTTAAGGGGAGCTATTTCAGTTGCATTTGACTCTTTGTGACCCCATTTGGAGTTTTCTTGGCAAGACACTGGAGTGGTTTGCCATTTCCTTCTCCAGCTCATTTTATTGATGAGGAAACTGAGCCTAACAGGGTGAAGTGACTTGTCCAGGGTCACACAGCTAGTCAATGTCTGAGGCCAGATCTGAACTCAAGAAGATGAGTCTTCCTAACTCTAGGCCTGGCACTCTATCCACTGTGATGTTTTGTTTTTTTGTCTTTTTATCCCTCTAATATAGCACATGGTACATAGTGTGCATTTAACATATGCTTGTTGAACTGGGCTATTTCTAGTGGATTCTAACCAGATATGATTTGCAAGGAATTTGTGGCCAACTCCATGAGCTTTTCAGGACACATGCTTGCCATGAAAGCTTTCGTTTTATGAACCTATGGAAAGTTAAGGTAGTGATTAAGATTGGGCAGTGTCCAGAAGGTAGGTTCATTGAACTTCCATGATACAATCCCATTACTCAGATCATCTAGGAACCTAGGCCACTGTTGCTTGATACTCTGCTATAATGTGCAAGAATTTCTTGTTACTAACTGTATCATTTCATCAATGTGAGTTACCTTATGGGCCTGTAGGCCTGAAAATTCCTTCTATAACTTTGTAGGACTGAACTTGCTGAGGATATTAAAGCATTGTCCTCAGAGTAAATGGATTTGCTTTGGGTACAGGCATCAGTAATTCTTTTTCTTGTTACAATAGGTTCATCATTCATTGAATGCAAGGAAGAAATGGTCCCACCACTCTCCAAGAGTACCAGTGACTTCCTTCTTACTCCTTACTTTTTTTTTTTAAGCAATCAGGGTTAAGTAACTTGCTCAAGGTTACACGGCCAGTTATTTCTCGGTGTGGTGCTAAGTATCTGAACCCAGATTTGATTCCCAGGTCATCCCGACATTGGAGCCGGTGATCTTACTCTCTGTGCTACCTGGCCACCCCTTACTCCTTACTTCTATTTCTCAATATTCATCCTCTTTGACCTCTCTGTGGTAGGTGACTCTCTTGGCCACTTATTGCAGTAGGTGACTCTCTTGGCCACTTACTGTAGTAGGTGACTCTCTTGGCCACTTACTGCCTTCTGGAAACTCCTCCCCTAATCTTCTGGGACACACCTATTCTGGTTCTACTACTTCCCTGTGTCATTTAATGCCACCTTGGTCTCCTAACCGCATACTTGTGGGTGTTCCCTAAGATTTGATGCTCGATTGTTTGCTCTTTTCTCACCATGTTCTCTCCTTTGAGTGACCTATCCTCCCTCATAGCTTCAACTATCACCTTTGTGGATAATTAACAAATCTTTATCATTAGCTCTGATCACCGTCCCAATCCTATAGCTCCAGCTTCCCCCACTAGGCATTTTCCATATGGATGCCTGCCATCATGTTACTAAAAATCAACATCCACATGGCATTCATTGCTTTTTTAACCTCAATTCTTTATTTGACTGTGAGTTCCTTTTTGCTCCCCTTCCCCTTTACTCCTGTTCACCAAGTTCTATTGATTTTTCCTTCAAAATGTTTTATCTGTACCTTACATTTCATTCCTTAATAGTTTATTGTTGTTATTTTTAGTTGTCATTGTGGTTATCACAATAGTAATGTTAGTATTAGTAGTAGCAAGTAGGACTCATATAATGATTTAAAGTTAACAAAGTGTGTTATGTATATTGTCTCTTTTAATCCTCATAATAATCCTGGGAGGTAGGTGCTGTTATCGTCTGTATTTTATGGATGAAGAAACTGAGACTTAGAAATTGATCAGTTTGTCAAGGGTTATATAATGAGTTTGGATTTAAAATCAGGTCTTTCTGATTCCAGATCCAAAATTAATCTTTGTTCCATAAAGCCGCCCTATTTGTCTTCATTGCATCATCAAATAGACTCCAGACCCCATTTTATCTCCCCATTCTAGTCCCATCTTCTTCTAATTCATTTGTACCTCACTGGCAAATTAATCTTCCCAATATACATTTTATCATGCTTCACCTCCTTAGAGAATTCAATCACTTTCCATTGTTTATAGGACAAAGTCCAAAATACTTAGCCCAACATCAAAGTCTTTCAATTCTGATCAAAATTTGCCTATTTGACCTGCTTTGCTCCAACCAAGTTAATCTGTGACTCCAGAACTCCTCAAGTTTATTCCTACATCCCAAATTGTTGTTCAAGCTGTTATCCCTGTCCGAAATACTTTCCCACCCTCCTATCTAGGTTTCTGGCCAAAGTGCCCTCTTCCTTCTTCCACCAAGCTTTCCCCAATCATCCCAGCCTCTATTTCTCTCTCCCTCCTTCGACTCTGCTCATCACACAAGGTCTGCACTACTTATTTGGATACCTGCTCTATCTTGGAGTGTATTATTTCCAAGAACATTTTCCCCTCCTCTGAACTTCTATTGTACTTGTAATGAACAACCTCTCTAGATTACTACTCCCTGCTTTGTTAACTATTCCATTTCTGTAAGCTGTATCTTTATAACTGGGATTGCTAGTTCTTTGAGGGTCTGCCCCTGCTTTATGCTTCTTTCACATTGCTCATGGTATATGGAAAATCTTCAATAAGTACTCAAGTTAAATTGATTCAACTTATTGGAAGCATAATAATATGGAAATGGAAATATATTTGCATGATTGCATATGTACAATCTATATCAAATTGCTTGTCTTTTCAAGGAGTCAGGAAATGAGGGAAGGAATAACATTTAGAACTCAAAATGTAAAAAAAAAGGAATGTTAAAAATTGTTTTTACATTTAATTGGAAAAAATGTAAAATACAAAAAAACCAGAACAAAGTAGGAAGCACAAAACAGAAAATAAAATTAATTTGTGGGAGCTATTCAGCTAGAAAATCTTGACAGGTTTAATAACAATTTTTTGAACTTAATAATGTCATGGACTTTAATTCTAAGTTTTGTTGTTCAAATATATCTGACACTTGATAACTCATTTGGGGTTTTCTTGGCAAAGATACTAGAGTGTTTTGCCATTTCCTTCTCATTTTACAGATAAGGAAACTGAGGCAAACAGGGTTAAGTGACCTGCTCAGGGTCATAGAGCTAGCATTTGATCAAATTTGAACTCATGATCAGGAGTCTTCCTGATTTCAAGGCCAGTGTTCTCTCCACTGTACTACCCAATTCTATGTTTAACCAGAATAAAGATTTCTCAGAGAGCAAACAGTCCAGACTGCTTGCTCCTCCTTGAAGTCATTTATTAATGCTATAACTGTTACCAGAGGGTCACATACCAGGCTATGATCTCAGCTTTGCTTAAGCAGCTCTGCTTTTTGCTTCTGATTCTCCCTCCATTGTACCCTCTTGCCTCTACTCTGATAACAAAGAATGAACTAGAGTTCCAGTGAACTGGAAAAATCCTTGGCCTGCTTTATCTTTCACCTTTCTCAGAAAGCCATGGCAACTACATGAAGGCCCAGGGTCACACAAGTAATATATTTCAGAGCTAAGATGTGAACCCTGGAGTCCCTTCCTCTGAGTTAAACACTCTACCCAGTATACCATATTATCCCATGATTAGAGCACTCTGTGGATGACAAGGCAGAGAATCTGTGCTAGTGTTGAGATTTAAGGGTTAGGGGTGAGTGAGACACCAAAATACCAACATGGAGGGTTCTACCCAGTGAATTTGACTCAAGACTTCTCTCAGCCAAAGTAAAGTAAAGTTTATTAAAGGTTTGCCATAATGGGTAGATTCTTAAGGAGCTTGGGTATCTGTGATGCTTGCTTTGGAAAGTGGGCCAGAATCATCTGACACAGAGTGAGTCTGCACTAGATAATTCTTGGTTCTCATGGAGGCAAGATGGAGCTTATATAAATAAAGGTTGTGGAAGGAATCTAGGGGTGGTCTAGAGGAGGAGTTTGGGGAGGGTCTTCAGGAGGAGTCAGATGAGGTCAGACTCCAATAATGAGAGATTAAGGATGAGAAATAGCTGGAGGCTACCCTGAGATGACAGACAATGGAGGGCTAGGCTAGTTTGAAGGTAACAGATTTGGGTATAGATATTTTGGGAGGATCAAGGATGGGGAAGTAGCTGGACAATGGAGGGCTAGGCTAGTAATAGAGATTTGGGTCTAGTGACAATGAAAGGCTTATGGCCTCAGGCAAATTTCTAATCAAGTGGGAAGATTTCAGGGAGAGATCAAGGGGGTTCCTGGAGCCTGAATCCCATCATTCTACCCTCAAACAAATGGGACCCAAATTCCTTTCTTGCTGCCTTAAAGATCACATCTTTAAATCCCATATTCTGTTACTTTAAATCAAGAGGCAGCAAACTACAACCAATTTTTAAAATGCAATAAAACTTTATTTAAAAGTGTAAAAAACCTTCTTAGCTCATTGTTGCTGTTAAGTTGTGTCTGACTCTTCATGACCCTGTTTTGTTGTTGGTTTTGTTTTGGCAGAAATACTGGAGTTTTGTGAGGTTTGTCATTTCCTTCTCCAGCTCATTTGCAGATGAGGAAACTGAGGGAAGCAGGGTAAAGTGACTTGCCCTGGGTCACACAGCTAGTAAGTGTTGGAGGCCAGATTTGAACCCAGGAAGAGGAGTCTTCCTGACTCTGCTGTGGTCAAGGGGTTCTGGAGACCCTGAAATGTAAGGGTACAGGGCAGGGGTCTGCCTCAAAAGAATTTGACCACTCAAGCCTTCCTTTAGTCCAATTAGTGAGTTTATTGTAACACCAATAGAAGCTTGCCAGACTCCTAGTGAGTCAGTGCCATTTGTGACTCCAATACAAGCAGGACAGATTTTTAAGAATCTGTGCAATTTAATTGGGGCAAGATTGATATTTTATATAGAAAGATTGTGGGAAGATCTGAATGGGATTAAAGAGGGGCGTGGTCTGGGGTGGTCTGGAGGCTACAGAGTAAGGGCCCTGAATGGGATTAAGGAGTGTCAAGTAAACTAATTAAATAATCAACTGGACAGGGGTGGGCCAGATGTCTCTGGCAAATGTCTGGGGCTGGGCCCTGTGGGAAAGTCCAGGTCCAGGCCGGGTGTCTAGGTGGCACAGTGAATAGGGCACTGGCCCTGGAGTCAGAAGGACCTGAGTTCAAATTCGTCCTCAGACACTTAACATTTATTAGCCATGTTACCTTGGGCAAGTCACTTAATCCCAATTGCCCTCCAAAAAGCAAAAAAAAAAAAAAAAAAAAAGGGAAAGTCCAGGCCTTTCCCTTTTTGGGTTCCTGATCCCCCTCATCAGCTCCAGCCTGCTGCTCTATCTATTGCACCATCCACCTGCCTTTTCTTAGTTCATAGGCCAAATTTGGCCATAGTTTGCTGACCCCTACTCTGGAACCTAGTCCTGTACCCTCAAATTTTGTTGTGATTGCTTGTATGTTGAAGGTTCTAGTAACCATCCTTCTTTTCGAACTGCACTTTCTCTCCAAATTCTGACTTATATTTGAAGAAATAGTGAATCTAGGAAGGATTTATTTATAAGAGATTAATAAATTCACAAACCATACAGGAGGTCTGAGGATTAAGATGCTAAGAACAATGCCTGTCTACTATATGGGTGGAAGAGAAAGAACATGGGATTTGGAGTCCGAGTAACCCAAGTTCGAATCCTAGTTCTGCAACATGCCAACTGTCTAACCACAGCAAGCCATTTTACCTCTTCAGGATTCAGTTTCCATCTATAAAATAGAAGGGTTAAACTAAATGACATCTGACAACCCTCTTGGCTCTAAATCTCTGATCCTAGATGTATTAGATTTCTTTCTTAAGGATCATGCCTCAACCCCAGATCACTAGGGCTCTCACTGATTGGCCAACAATAAGTCCCAGGCCAACCCCTTCTTGGTCTTTGTTTGGGCCCTGAGTGACTCAGAATGAATGTAAATGCAAATTGTTTCTATTTTGGCCAGAAACCCAAGGGTCTTTCCTTTACAGATAGATTTATTTATTTATTTTTTTTTGCTTTTTTGGAGGTTAAGTAACTTGTCCAAGGTCACACACTAGTTTGTGTGTGTGTTAAGTGTTATATGTGTTTGTGTGTTAAGTGTCTGAGGCTGGATTTGAACTCAGGTCCTCCTGTCTCCAGGGCCGGTGCTCTATTCACATCAAATTTTTTGTGTTTGTTTTTTTGGAGGTTAAGTGACTTGTCCAAGGTCACAGGCTAGTTTGTATGTGTGTCAAGTGTCTGAGGCTGGATTTGAACACAGGTCCTCTTGACTCCAGGGCCAGTGCTCTATTAACTGCCCCTTATTTAATTTTTGATTAGGTAAAGAGGCCATTCTCTCCCTCGATTCTCATTAAGCCTCAATCATTGAATGGGCATTGCCTCAGCCAAATTGAGACTTGTTAAATGAAGAGGTTACTCATAAAGAGGGTTAGGGTTGCTCTTGAGACCTCAAAATACCAACCCCCTGGGTCCTGCTGAATGAATCCAACTCAAGTCTTCTCTCAGCCAAAGAAAAGTAAAGTTTATTAAAAGTTCTCTTGTATTGGACGCAGAGTAAACATATGCTAGGTCATTGTATGGCTCTCTCACTATTTTATGGCACTCTCACCTACATGGAGACAAGATGGGGTCTTATATACAGAAGGTTGTGGGAGGAATCTGGGCTGGTCTAGGGGAAGAGTTTGGGGAGGGTCTTCAGGAGGAGTTAATGAAGTCAAAGATCGATTAAGGACTGCTGGAGGCCCCCTGGAGACCACAAACAATGGTGGGCTAGGCCAGTTCAAGGGTGGATCCACACTTTGATAGGCTGGGAAGAGTGGGAAGTCTAGTAACAGAGGCTTGGGCTCAGCCACAATGTAGGATTTATTGCCTCATGCAAATACCTCATCAAATGAGATGAGATGATTTAATCAGAGTTCAAGAGCCTGTACCTCAAGGACTCAGGAAGAGCTAGAGGGGGCTCCCAGAGCCCATACCTCATCATTGAAGACCTTAGCTTGAAAAGGCCAAGGTTCCCCCACTGCATCCTGGGCCATCTCCAGTTGTCCTGATCTACATCTGGCCACTGTGATGAGGTACAGGCTCTGGAAGCCCCCTTGAACTCCGATTGAATCTTCCCATTTGATGAGGCATTTGCTTGAGGCCATAAGCCTTTCATTGTAGCTCTGCCCAAATCTGTTACTAGCCTAGCCCTCCTTTATCCAGCTACTTCCCACCCTTGATCCTCCCAAAATATCTTTACCCAAATCTTGTTACCCTTAGACTAACCTAGCCCTCCATTGTCTGTCATCTCCAGGTAGCCTCCAGCTACTTCCCACCCTTAATCTCTCATTACTGGAGTCTGACCTCATTTGACTCCTCCTGAAGACCCTCCCCAAACTCCTCCTCTAGACCACTCCTAGGTTCCTCCCACAACCTTTATGTATATAAGACCCCATCTTGCCTCCATGAGAAAAAAAAAAAAGAAAGGTTGGAGAATTATCTAGTGCAGACTCACTCTGTATTAGATTATTCTGACCTGCTTGTCCAGTACAATTATCACAGATACTGAGGCTCCTTAAGAGTTTACCCATTATGGCGAATCTTTAATAAACTTTGCTTTACTTTGACTGAGAGAAGACTTGAGTCAAATTCATTTGGCAGGACCTGATGTGTTTGTATTTTGGGGTCTCAAGCACCCCTAAACCCTAAACCTCTACATTTTATGGTTCTCTGACCTCTACAACTGGACTTGGATGGCTCTGGAGGAGAGAGTGAGGCTGGTAACTTTGTACAGTCCTGCCTCACTTAACTCCATCTCACTTGCATGTCATGGCATCACCTCCTTGACGTCATGGTCCTCCTTAAGAATGAAGGACAAACAGCAACAGCTAGCATTGATAATAATGTAGCATTCATATAGTGCTTTAAGATTTTATAAATAAAGCATTTTATAAATGTTATCTCATTTAATTCCCACCACAGCTGTAGGAGTTAGGTGAAACTATCATCTCCATTTTACGGATTAGAAACTGGCAGTTAAGTAGCTTGCCAGGGGTTACACAGCTAATCATTATCTAAAGTAGGATTTAAATTCAGGTCTTCCTGATTCTAGGCACATTGCTCTTTCTACTGGGCCCCCTAACTGCCCAGAAAATAGAACATAAGACCCAAGTAAATTAAATGACTTGCTCTATGTCCCAAGAGGCCATGTGATAAGTCGAAGATTCAAACTTGATGGGAGGCTGTTGGAAATGAGAGAGAGTTTAATGGACTGGGTTTTATCTGTCTACGCATGAATTTCTGACTCACTCTGAGATTCTGGACAAGTTAAGTGGAGAACAATTTCTCTGACAGGGGAATATCATGAGTAAGGGCAGGTTGCATAATAATTTGTTTTACAAATGGGGCCCCAGAAAGAGTTATAGGACATATAAATATGAAGAAATGGGGCTAGGGGAACCTTCTAGCTGGGGCCTATGAATCTCCAAATGTGGGTGTGCCTCCAAGTGCCCCAATGTGAATGGGGTAGAAGACAAAAAAAGACTGAAAATATATTTGCAAATATAAGTCACTGCTGAAATCACTCACATTATAAAGTGATATTAAATATTTCAAAAATAATTATTCTACCACAGAGCACATGAGAGCCAGGACACATAAGGGCACAGTGGGAAGAAATGATTGAAGGCCTTGGAAAAATGTTGATATTTTTACAAGATCAATAACTTAATTACACTGTGTGTGTCAATGTGATGACTGGTTTGGAAAGGAACTTTTCCCTAACACTTTTATAGATTAATAGTTTATTCTTTTGAGGCAGGTTTTTGTTTCTTCATTCTTCTAAATAGTTTATAAAAAGGAATGCAGTGTGGTGGATAGGGCATTGGACATTGGTTTCAGGAAAAAAAAAAGTATTCAAATCCTGCCTCATACTTTTGCTTGCAGTGTGACAACGTGCTAGTTATTTAACTTCCCTGTACCTATACCTCAGTTTCCTCATTTTAAAAATTAAGGAGTTGGACTCAATGGCATACAAGATCTTTTCCAGGCTTGAATCTATGATTCTATGGATGTCTCAATCAGAGATTGAAAGTATATTTTAAGTTTCTATCACTAATCTCTTTGTGCTCACTTATCTCTTCTTAAAAGAGCTAGTATTCTACCCATATTCAAGTGAATCAAGGGGCAGAGGGCTGAATAATATGCATCTAAGGGGGAGTAGGGGAGATAAGGAGAACTGACCAAGTCACCTTGATGGGGCACTAACAGGAAAATTTCCCTAAAAGGAAAAGGCCATGTCTTTGGGACCTGGACACCAAAGCCTCTGAACTCAGATCTCTAGTGTTTGCTTGAGGCACATGGCCCATCCCAGTCAATAATCCTTTTAACTGCCCTTTCACTGAGGCCCTCCCACCACTTAACTCCTTCCATTGTCTGCATCTGGCCCCACCCCAGTCTACTTGGCACTCCTTAATCCCATCCAGATCTTCTCACAGTCTTTTTGTATAAAAGTACCAATTTTATACTCATCAAATGCTCAGCTCTTTAAATCTGCCTCACTTATATTGGTATCACAAATGCCACAGACTCACTAAGAATCTGGCCTGCTTCTATTGGAGTTATAATAAATTCTCTACTTGGACTGAAAGAAGACTTGAGTAGTTGAATTCTTTCAAGGCAGGCCCGAGCCCTGTACTCTTGTATTTGGGGGTTCTCAGCACCCCTACACTGCAACAATCTCAGCCATGGTTTAGAGTCCAGAGAAAGTAAGTTTACATTCTGTGAACAATATGTCTTACCAGACCAGACTCACCCTTAGGCACTATGAGGCTTGAGGACTCTAGTTTCCATTTAGAATCACCTGGATGCTAGGTATTAGATAGTGGTTACTACTTCAGGGTGGGTATGCTTATATCAGATTTGGGTCACAGAGCCAAGCTGGGGCACAGTCAAAGGTCATGTAACCCCTGGGTTGAATTTCTGGCTTAGTTTCACCAACTAAGATATGTGTGAATATTCTGTATCTGTTGAGAGGATTGTCATCCTGAGGTTAAATTAACCTTTTTTTGTTTGGATCTGTTTAATAGTATCTTGATTTCTCATAAAGTCACTAGCTTCCATTTGCTCCAATCTGTTTCTGAAGGAATGATTCTCTTCAGTGAACTTTTGAAATTCTTTTTCCATCTGGCAAAATTGAGCTTTTTAAGGCATTCTTCTCCTCATTGCCTTTATGAGCCTCTTTTGCCATTTCAGTTAGTCTATTTTTTTTTTAAGCAATTGGGGTTAAGTAACTTGCTCAAGGTTACATGGCCAGTTATTATTATTTTTGTGTGGATGCCAAGTATCTTAGCCCAGAACTGAACCCAGGTCTCCCGACTCTGGGGCCGGGGCCGGCGCTCTCACTCACTGCACTACCTGGCCACCCTGAGTTAGTCTATTTTTTAAGGTGTTATTTTCTTCAGTCAGGTTGTTGATTCGCTTTTCGTGATTTTCTTGCATCATTCTCATTTCTCTTCCCAATTTTTCCTCCACTTCTCTTACTTGATTTTCAAAATCCTTCTTGAGCTCCTCTATGGCTTGTAAGCAGTTCATATTTTTCTTGGAAGCCTTCGGTGCAGGAGTTCTGACTTCGTTGTCTTCCTGCCATTCCATGCTTTGATTCTTTTTGTCCCCAAATAAGGAATCCAAAGTTGGATTGCTGTGCTTGTTTTGTTTCCTTTGCTTGCTCATGTTGCCACTCAATTATCTGACTTTTGAGCTTTTTGCTACAGTAGAATTAGGCTTCCAGAGAGGAGAGCTTTGTCCCAAATTGCTAGGGTTTTCACAGCTGCTGGAGCTATTAGTTGGGTGCCTTCTCAGAAGCCTCCAGTGGCTCTGGCACCTGGTTAAAGCAAACTTGATTACCCCCTGAATGGTTGCTTGATCCCCCGACAATCTTCAGGCCAGGAGCTCTGAAGCAGCCACATGGCCATGGCTCCTGGGCCACCACACCTCCACCTCACTCCAGGGGCAGAGGCCATACTGTGCCATTCCCCCTGCCCCAGCCCCAACAGAATTCTACACTGACCTTTCACTTTGTCTTTGACATTTATGGGTTGATAATTCTGGAAACCACCACAGCTGCTGGTGATCTATTCTCCTGAGTCCACTCCAGTAGCTGCTGGTTGGGGTTGCCCTGGAGCTAAAACCTCAGTCTCCTGCAGGGCTGGGCTGGGCTCCCAGTGCACTGTGATGGACCCTTTCTACAGCCTGCTGGGCTGCCTTCAACAGGAGATTTGTTTCTCTCTGTCACTTTGTGGGTTCTGTAGCCCTAAACTTTGTTTAGAGTCATATTTTATAAGTATTTGAGGTGGTTATGGGGGGAACTCACGAAGTTTTCCTGCTTCTATGCCACCATCTTGACTCTGCCCCTTAAATTAATCTTTAATCTTATCACTTCTGGGACAGGCTTGTGTGCCAAGTTCCAATGTGGCTTCCTTTCCAGATGAAGCCAAATGTCAGCTTATTTTGGATTGAGTGACTTTCTCACAATCCTGGGTTCTCTGATGGAGGCTTAACTTGCTGAGGGTTGGCCCCTCTTAGCACAGAATGTCAGCAGCTTTTTACTTATATGCCTTTTTAAAACTTCAGTGACAAGACTCGTTTCAAGAGAGGCACTGAATATTTTATAATACAAGAATCTCTAAAGGATGTGACTTTGAAAGAATCATCCATTGACAATCAACTACAGTCTGTAAAGATATGCATATTTATCCAGAGCTTATGGAGATTTGTCTTTGACCAGAGATCTCACTGCCCCCAAACCCTGGAAGGTTTACTTGTTTGTTTATTTGCTGTGAGATCTTATTTGCTTCTGAGAGCAGCAGTGACTGGAAGGGGAGGGGATAAGAGAAAGGAGTGGCTGCTAGAAGGCAGGGAAGATTTGGGAAGGGGGTAGTCAGAAGTGATGAGGTTTTGAGGAGGGACAGAATGAAAGGAGAGAAAGAATAGAATAAACCAGGGGAGGAAGGAATAGAATGGAGGGAAGTAATAGTAATTGTGAAAAAAAAAATTGAAGCAAGTTTCTCTAATAAAGGCCTTATTTCTCAAACACATGGAGAATTGAGTAAAATTTATAAAAATAAGAGCCATTCCTCAAATGATAAATGATAGGATAAGTTTTCAGATGAAGCAATCAAAGCTATCTATAGCCATATGAAAAATACTTGAACTCACTATTGATTGGAGAAATGCAAATTAAAACAATTCTGAGGTGCTACCTCTTATCTACTAGATTGGTTAATAGGACAAAACTGGTAATTGACAAAAGTTGGAGGGGATGTGGGAGATGAGACATCTATGCATTGTTGGTGGAGTTGGGAACTGATTCAACCATTCTGTAGAACAATTTGGAACTATACCCAAGGGGTTATAAAACCATGAATACTTTTTGACCTAGCAGTACCACTACTAAGGTCTGTATTCCAAAAGAGATAAAAAACCAAAAGCAAAAGGTCTTATATATACAAAAATATTTATAGTGGCTCTTTTCTTGGGGCAAAGAATTAGAAATTGAGGGGATTTCTAGCAATTGGAGAACTACTGACCAAGTTGTGGTGTGGGATTGTGATGGAATGTTATTGTGCTGTAAGAGATGATGACAGAGGATGCTCTCCGAAAAAACTGGAAAGACTTGCATGGGTTGATGCAAAATTAAACATACTGTGTATAAAGTAACATCAATATTGTAAGATGATCAGCTGTGAATGACATAGCTGTTCTCAGAAGTACAACAATCCAAGACAACTCTGAAGGACTTATGATGAAAAATGCTATCCGTCCCCGGAGAAAGAAGTGATGGTGTCTGAATGCAGATTGAAGCATACTTAAAAAAAAAAAAAAGAACTGGAAGGGACTTTGATGCTAAGTTACCACATAGCCTACTAAAGGACAGACTTGTTTATCCTCCCATCTCTTTAATACCCTGTCAATGCATATGTTTAGTTGGGCAGATGGCTAAATCCTTGCTCATTTGCTTGGGAACAGAACAAGTGAAAATTAGGCCTCTAGTCAGGACTCTGTCTTTATGGTGCCCAAAGAAACAATGCTAAATGCCAATTATGTGAGCAATGGTTTCTAATCATTTTGCTAATGGTTAATGTGAAATTTTTAAGTTATTTATCTCTAGAGTTGGTTTGGGTCCAATTCTTACTTAATCCTTTAGGGGATTTGCTTTAGAAGTAAAGTAGTTAGCAGTAGAGCCTAATATTAGTCCTCCAACCTATCAGAAGTTCAGAGTGATTCTGGGGCCCAGCCTAGAGCTAAATCTGGGTTAAGGATGTGATTATGAGCATCAGACCTCAGTCTTTGTTCTATCAGACAAAGCCCTCCATTGCCTACTCTTCCCCTCAGCAACTATAAAAAATGAAGCACAAACAGAAAAACTGAGAATTTAACCTCCCCAAAGTCTAAAGAACTGGGAAGGACCTATTCTTAGTTGGCCTATCTTGTGTAATACCAAGTCAAGCTCTGAAATGAGAACTAGAACCCTTGGTCATTAAGTTGTGGTGCAGTAGAAAGAGAAGTGAATAGTCAGGAAACCTGAGTTTTTGTCTTATCCTTGTGACCTCACTGTAAAATGAGGGTCCTGGAGTAGGTACCTGAAGCAGCTAGGTGGCATAAGAGACAGAGCACTGGACTGAGAGTCAGGAAGATCCAAGTTTGAATCCTGCCTTAGACACTCATTAACTGTGTGACCCTGAGCAGGTCGTCTAACCTTATCTGTAAAATGATAGCTCCTACCTCCAAGGGTTGTTGTGAAAATCAAATGATATAAAACATGCAAAATGATTTGCTATCCCTAAAGCATTAAAAATGGTATTTATTATCATTATTGGACAGCTAGGTGGTACAGTGGTTAGAGTGCTGGGTCTGGAGTCAGGAAGACTCCCATCTTCATGAGTTCAAATTTGGCCTCAGACACTTATTAGCTGTGTTACCTTGGACAAATCACTTAACCTTGCTTGCCTCAGTTTCCTTATCTGTAAAATGAGCCAGAGAAGGAAATGGCAAACCACTCCAACATCTTTGCCAAGAATGAGGTCATAAAGCATGGGATTCAGCTGAACAACAATAATAATAATTATTTTTTTTCTTTAAAGTCACTTACACTCCAAATGCTATGACCATTCAGGTTTTTTAGTTCTCTAGGAGTGAGTGGAGGTTGTAAAGTTGGAGAAGAACTTTTCTGATCTTTCTGCAGACGTCTCTTTTGTCACTGGCTATACTATTTACTTTAATAATCTTCATTTTCCTTTGACTGAGTAGGTGGAATAAATAAGCATTTATTAAATGCCTACTATGTGTTAGGCACTGTGCTAAGTGAGTTACAAATATTATCTCATTTAGTCATCATAACAATCCTGGGAGGCAGGCACTATTATGGTCTCTATTTTACAGTTGAGGAAACTCAGGCAGACAAGTTAAATTCAAGTTAAACTCAGGGTCACACGGTTAGTAAGTGTTTGAGGCCACATTTGTACTCCAGTTTTCCTGACCCCAGACCTGGTGCTCTATCTACTGTGCCACCTAGGAACAATTTTTCCTGAGGATGGAGGGGAGAGGGAGAAGGAAGTTTATGGGAGTAGAATTAATGCTTTCAGAACATTAATTTGTGAACCTGTCTTCTGAAGGAATGAATCTAAAAAGCTGGTATTCCCCAGTGTTTATGTTTTTCCCTTGCAGATACCTTTAATATGAATAATAGTTTCTGTCAGGAAGACAGAATGAGTCCTGACAGGATCGTCTGGGGGCCATGACAGGGCAGAGAAAAATGAAGCCAGGCAGCATGGAGATGCATCATCAATGCCATGCTTTGACTGATCAACATTCAGTCAGATCTGTCCTTTCAAAATGCTGGGCTTCTGTTCAACAAATGACACACTTGTTGTGATTTGGGAAGCACTGGGGTGGATTTCTCAGTCTGGCTTATGGAAATTGGTCTCAGTACTTTGCAAGTCCCAAACTGCAGTCTAGCACAAAGGTAGATTTCCGTGTAATTTTATGTGCACGAATATATCATTCTTATATTTCCTTAATGCTTTGGGCCCTTACTGCAGCGAGGCTTCCTCCTCCAAATTGATTCTCTAGCCCACTCACCACATTGACTATTGCAAAGCTTCTCCTTAAACTTCCTATGCTACTCCATCCCTCCACCCTCTTAGCTGAGGACCTCACCTCATGTGCCAATGAAAAATTTGAAGTCATCTACCAAGAGTTCCCTCTTCTCCCCTTTTCCTTCATCTTCCCAATTATTTTTTCCTTCTCTCCAGTTTCTAATAAAGAGATGGTACTTGGACTTACTAAGGCTCACTCCACTATGTGTACCCTTGATTAGATCCCTTCCTATCTTCTCCAGCAGATTGCCTCTACCACCATCTCCATTCTCTACCTAATTTTCAATATTCTATTTACTGGAACCTGATCTGCTCCCTCTAAATTAAGTCACCTTCATTCTTTTTTTAAAATTTATTTATTTATTTTTAGTTTACAATATTCAGTTCTACAATCCCTTGAGTTTCAAATTTTCTCACACTTCCTCTCCTCCCCCCTTCCCCCAATGGTGGCATGCAATCAAATATAGGTTCTGCAAATACCTTCACATTGAACATTAGTCAAGTTGTAAAGAAGGATTATAACCAATGGAATGAACAATGAGAAAGAAGGGACAAAAATATTTAATTTTTTTTAGAGGGGGGGAAGGCAATTGGGGTTAAGTGACTTGCCCAAGGTCACACAGATAGTTAAATGTCAAGTGTCTGAGACTGAGTTTGAACTCAGGTCCTTCTGACTTCAAGGCTGGTGCTCTATTCACTGCACCACCTAGTTGCCCCACCTTCATTCCTAAAAACCCAACCAAAACAAAACAAAATAAAACAAAACAAACTTCATTAGATCCTACCATCTTCACTAACTATTTTCTTATATTTCTCTTCCTTTGATCCCCTTGAAAAGTATTTTACACTCAGGGATTTTACTCCCTCTCTTCTGCTCTCCTCTAAACCCCTTGAAATCTGCACTTCCAATCTCATCATTCCATAGAAACTGCTCTTTCTGAAGTTACTAAGGATATTTTGAATTGCCCAATTGGATGGCTTCCCCCCCCCCCCAATCTTCATGCTTTGTGGCCTCTCTGTAGCTTTGAGGCAGCTGCTTGCATTCTTCTCTTATCTCCTCTCTGGGTTTTCAGGACTCTGTCCTTTTTGGGTTCTCCTCCCATTGTCAGACTGCTTTTTGCCATTCTCTTCATTTGTTCCTTGTCCACTAATATTAGGTGGATAGGCTCCAGGGTCCTGTCCTATGTGTCCGCCTTTTCTTTTTCTTTCTTTCTGTCTTTACTCTTTTATTTGTTGATCTCATCAGCATACATGGGTTCAATGATTTCTCCCTACAGATGATTTCCAGGTTTACATGTCTAGCCCTAGTTCCTCTTCCCCTCCCCCCCCCAGCTGTAGTCCCTCATGCCAGCTGTTGGTTATAGTAATTGAACTCTTAAATTTCTCAACGCTGTTTTTATTTTTTTGCCAATTATTATAGTTAGGCTAGATGTGAAACGATTCTCTGCTTCAGCTCAACACATGCCTCCATTCCCATCTGAAATTTGAGTTTGTTGCTTTTTAAGTACTGTAGAATAAGATTTCTGGAGGAAAGTGAAAGTATTTCTCCATTTAATTACACAACATTTGTTAAATTCTTACTCTGTGTGAGGCACTTTTTAGGCTGTAAGGATATGATGGTGAAATAAGATATAAAGCACCATTAAGGAGCTTACAGCCTAATAAAAGAGATAATCAAGGTGTACAGATGCTTATGACATGAGACAGAATGTGATATGGTCAAAGGTGAGGGAGAGCTAAAATGGTATGAGAAATTTGGAAAAGAAGGCAGAACTTTTAAACTGGAAGAATCAAGGAAGTCTTCATGGAAGAAGTGAAGTCTGAGTTGAAACTTAGAAAAGAGGGATTACAACATTGAGACACGTATGGGGAGTGCATTCCAATGACTGTCAACAATGGCCCCTGATTGCCAAATTCAATGGACTTGTCTCTGTCCTCATCTATCTTGGTCTCTCTGTTGGATTTGACCTTGCTGGCCACCCTTTTGATCACTCTCTCATGTCTGGGTTTCCATGGAGCTGCTCTCCCTTGGTTCTTTTCTTTCCTATCTGATTAATTTCTCCCAGCTTCCTTTGCAGGATTGCCATCCACCTCCTACTCCCTATTTCAAGAACTGAGGCTAAGTTTTGGGAGCCCATGTGGCCTCAGAGGGGAGAAGGCCCTGAGTTTTTTCCTTTTATGGCATTGTGTTTTACCAGATGTTGTGAGTAAAAGGATCACACCTAGCTGAATTTAGAATGGTCAAGAAAACAGATGGAGCTAGGTAGTGGGGTGGATAGAGCTCTGGGTCTGGAGTCAGGAAGACCTGAGTTCAAATCTAACTTCTGACACTTACTAGCTTTGTGACCCTGTGTAAGTGACTTAATCCTGCTAAACTCAATTTCCTCATCTGTGAAATGAAGAGAAGAAATGGCAAACCTGTATCTCTGCTCAGAAAACCCCAAAAGGGGTCATGAAGAGCCAGACTGAAAACACCTGAACAATAAGAACAGATGTTGATTCTTCATCTGTCTCTGTGCTTCTGTTCCTCCATGCTTGGAATGTCCTCCTTCCCAGACTTTGCCTCTCGGAATCCCTTGTTTTTACTGTTTAGTTTCTCAGATGTGTCCGACTCTAGCTGACAAAAGTCCATGGGATCTTCTTGGCAAAATACTGGAGTGCTTTGCCATTTCCTTCTCTAGTGTGCCTCCATTTTATACAGGCTAAGTGACTTACCCAAGGTCATACAACTAGTACATGTCTGAGGTCAGATTTGAACTCACTTCTTCCTGACTCCAGACCTGGTGCTCTATCCACTGTACCACTCACCTGTCGCTAGAATCCTGGAATCCCAAGTCTCCTTCAAAAAGACTTCATTCCAGAGTCCGTTCTTTCAAAAAACCTTTGCTGATTCCTCCAGTTTTAGTGCTCTTCCTTCCCCAAAATTACTAGTATTGATTATATGTATCTATTTACATATATTACATCATATGTAATATATTATATTTATTACATATAAATATATAATGTCATTATATATCTATATGTGTTTATTTACAATATAAATATTTTATACATATCATTATAATTATGTATAAATATATGATGATATAATAAATATATTGTGTCCCAAAAATCTTAGTGTAACTTTAAGCTTTATTAACTTTTGGGATACCCTGTATTTTCCATTTATTCTTCCATGTACATGTTGTAAGGGATCTAAGCTCCCTGGGGGAAAGGTCTGTTTAATTTTGTTGCCTTTGTATAATAAGGATCAATTACTTATGGGATGGAATGGGTTCCCAGGCCTAAAGGATGACTTATAGGCATATGAGAAGTGGAAAAGTAAGAATGGGGGATGAAGAAAAGTCTGCTTTACCTGAAGTAAAGTGATGGGAGCTAAAAGGTGAGTGAGAACTAGAGGGTGGAAGACCTTGCATGCCAGGAGAATGCATCCACACTTGATTCAGTAGGCAGTGAGGAGCTTCGGGAAGGTTTTTTGGGTTTTGAATAGAGAGGTGGCTTGATCAGATTTTTGAAAGGGGGCTTAGGGAGGGAGCAGAATAGAGATGGCAAATCTAGCAATAGGAGGCTATTTAAATAGTCCAGGCAAGATCTGATGAAAGATCTAAACCAGAGGGGTTATTTTATAGTGAGAGTATGAAGGAGTATAATGTGAGATTGTGGGAGGTATAATTCATAGGATAAAACCACAAATTATGGGCAATAATGAATGCAGGGTCAAAGAGGACTCTGAGGTTTTGAATCTGCTTGCCTGGGAAGACCGTGTGGCTATCAGCAGTAATAGAAAAACCAAGAGAGGGCTGTGGTCTTTTTTTTAATTTTTTATTTATTTCTTTATTTTTGCTAGCTTGGTGGCTCCATGGCTAGAGCTCTAGACTTGGACTCAGGAAGACCCGAGTTAAAATCTTGACTCAGATACTTACTAGCTATGTGAAAGTCATTTGCTCTCCAAAATGGGGATAATACTCATTTAGTTGTTGTGAAGATCAAGTAAGATAATATATGGGAAGTAGGTATATCTACATCTATGTCTAGATATAGATAAAATATGCAAACTTTGTAAACAATAAGAGATAAATAGTATATTTTGTTACTTTTTGTAGAAGATGGGCTTAGCTATGGAAAATATTGAGTCTGAAATGCTGGTACAAGCAGAGCTATTGCTCAGGTAGTGAAAAAATGTAGAATGAGTGTTCTGGGGAGAAGCCCTTAAGTGAAGGATAAATGAGAAGGATGGAGTAAGAAGGAGAATTCACTTGGGGTCAGATCATCTACACAAAGTCTGTCTGAGACTTTCACATGGTGCTATGCTATTATGTAATTTCTAGACCACAGCCTTTACTTCGCAAAGGGCAAGAAGTACAAATGAGCCTCTTGGCTACTGTATGATTTGCTTGATTACCTTCTGGAGCAGTTCAGCCCTGGCAGGGTACGGTTTAAATTCTGACAATGAGATGTCAGTGGGAGGTCATATAAATAGGCTATATAATTTGATACAGATTGTGATTATGTGTGATGAAATAGGGACTGGCCTCCAAAGTCCTATTCAAATACCACAAGGGAGTACCCCTAAACAAGTAACTGATTGAAGTTTCCCCAAGCTGTGTTCCCTGTCCTTGTCCTTCTTTGTTTGGGCTTTCCATTGCTAAGGTTAAAGAGGCATCATTGCTTTCTCGAGTTTCTGGTCCTTGCCTTTCTACATTTCATCTCTTGTTCCATTGGCACTCCTTTCTCATACTGTATACAACATACACAATCAGTCCTTTGCTGAGCATAGGAATTAAGAAGAATAGTGTATATATTTTGATACTTGGACCTGCATCAAGCCTACATTTCGTTGGTGTGATCACTCTCCCTCCTCCATTCATATCTTTATAGATGGCCTTCATGAGTTGCTGTGACTGGAAAATTTGTCAATCGAATAACAATTAATCTGTGGTTATTTTGATGATGATCCTCTCTGCATTTTTGTAGGCTAGTCCCTGGATAACAGACCTATGGCCTGATAGCCAACGCTTTTACAGATTGGTATGATCTGCCAAAACTTGCAAAGCAATATCCTTCAGGTGTTGTGTGTGCTGCCATTGTATGCTCACATTGGGCTCAAGGGGAGACATTGACATGTTTCTTTGGAATCCTTCCCACACTTCTCTAAGGGATACTTGCAGTTCTTGCCTTGAGGAGAACAGGAGAAGGGTCTCTGTTCTCCTTTGAGAGAGGGATACTAGGTTAAAATTTTATCTACTTGTGCTTTTAAATATTGCTTGTATAGAGACATGATTGGTTCAGAACAAAAAGTCACTTACTTCCCTGGTTGTTATTCCTTAAAGAAAGAAGGGTAGTGTTTAGCTTAAACTCACTGACTTGATCCCTTCCCACCAAATTCAGGTCACACAAAGAATATCTTAAGTGGTCTGTAAGTGATCATGAGAAGGAAATAATGAGGAAGCCATTTATCCAAGGAAACAGGAAACACAAATTTGAGAAATTATACAGATTAGGATATACCTGAAAATACAGAGTAATTATTTTATCCTGCTCCACCAAGAGCCCCTGTTCTTACTCAAGGTGAAAATACTTGAAGTCTATAGGGAGATTTTAGGAAGGGAGGGAATTCCTTTTTCTTAGGAAGTCTTTAGAAAATCAGAGACATGTTGAGGAGTCACTTTTCCTTCTATGTGTCTGCAAGAGATTCTTTCTCTTTTCTGAAATAAGTCACAATGACAGTCTGGCCCCATAAGTAACTCTTGAAGAAGGATGAAGAGTGTCTCCTCTCCAAAGCTCTCATACCAACTCTATCCATCACACAGAATCTCATGAAAAATTCTCTTGGCTGTAACCCAATGTCGCTTGCCCTACCATGACAATGTTTTATAGAGAGAGTTGTTTTGGGAATAGCATGGTTCTCTCCTTTTGAGGACCCCGGGTGCACCCTTTTCTGGTATCTGGTTGAAGCTTCTGTCTGCTTAGCCATAACTCTCACTCTCAGCAAATTGACTTGTGTACAACGGGACTCTGCCTTATGGGAATCTATCTTCTTAGTCCTTTCTGGAGAGTCTGGCTGGCTCTTCTTTCAGTTTCTTTATTCAATATACCCTCAATGTGCTAATATTTCTATCTTGGGAAGTGTAAGGATAAGAATTTACCTTCAAAATATTTTTGGTTTGGAAAATTTTTTTTTCCAGTGGCCTGGGAAAACAGAAAAATAAGAAAAGTGATAATTTTAGGTCCCCTGGAAGACTAAGCAGGGAGGTATTGGCCTGGGGCAACTTTTGAGCTCCTCAAAGCATGCTTCATAAATAATCTGTTCTACCTATTTGTATATCCTCTTTGGGGACAGATGAATGACAATGAACAGTACATTAGAAGAAAGAAAGAGGAATATGATATATAGTCTGTCATGTTTGAACTAAGAATGCACATTTTTTTTGGCTGACCTCTCCTGATCTTCATATACTTTGCTTCTTGGTAGGACCCAAGGGGTTGAGCTTCTCTATAGCCTGGTAGGTAGAGAGGGTTTTGTGCTCACATACATTCTAGGAAGAGGTAACATGAATTCTTGTATTCTGTCTCCATTTGACTTTGGGGAGCCCAAAGTAGTCTTAATGAGAATAAGTATTTTGATTTTAAAACTGAGGCTGGGAAGGTGAGAGTTTTTCTATTACTGGTGAGACCACAGTTATAGTATTATGTTCAATTTGGGGCCCCATATTATAGGAAAGATACTGATTACCTGGAGAGCATCCTGAGGAGAATCACCAAGATGGTGAAGCATTTTATGCCATGAGGCTTGGTTGGAAAAACTGGGGGTACTTACCCTGGACAGGAGAAAACCAAGGAGTGAGATGATAACTGTCTTCAAGTATTTGCAGGGTATTTCAAATATTTGAAAGCTGTCATATAGAAAGACTAGATTTGAGGGCAAACCAAGGAGGCAAAAGGTAGAAGTTGTAGACCTGCAGATGGACATTTGTGGCAGGGACAAATTTCCTAATCATTGGAGCTATAAAAATGGAAATGGATTGCCTCAGGAGATAGTAGGTTCCTCCTTAGTGAAGGTCTTTAAGCAAAGGTGGGATGACCATTTGTTGGCTAAGTTGTAGGAAGGGATTCTTTCCCAGGTTTAGACTAGATGGCTTTTTCTGTCTTCCTCTAATTCTGAGGCTATATGATGTAGGAAATTCAAACACAACATGGTCTCCCTGTACCCACCTTGGAAGTAATGCTTGATGTACTGCTTGGTTTTTCTGAACCATCTGTTTCCTTTATTTTTTTCTTTTTAATATTTGTTACAAGAGAACACTTTCTGGGTATGGGAAAGTAGAAGGGGTGTATTTAGAAATGAAGTTATGTCAAAAGAAAAGACACAAATGAAAATAATATGTATTTTTCAATGACCAAAACCAGATGTTGATATGATATCCTTGGCCTTTCTGCCTACTGCAGAATTCTTGGTGTAGGGATGGCAATATCTGAGCATGTTTAGACCTACCTGAATGTTCAAGAAAGCACTAAAAATGCTGAAGTCAAGGCAGGCAGGCAGCTTGAGAACCAGACTTTGATGCCCAGAATCTTTGGGACTTGGAGAGTTTTCCAGGGACTCATAGATCGTCCTGAGAGGCTGGTGAGAAAAGAGGGCAATAGCATTAGGATTTCTAAGACCCATCCTGAATAATAGGGAGTAAAAGAAGAAAATTGAAGAAGTGAGAAAAATAGCTGTCCCTAAAATAATAATAATTTAAAAACTCAAAATCCCCCTATCTAAACACAGCAGTTAAATAAAATGCAGAACTTTTCAAAGTGGAAATCTACCAATCTGTTGGAGCATGAACAGAAAGGAGGACGACAGAAGGCCCATTTACATTTTCATTTAGATTTTAACAGTAGAAGTGTAGGTTCTGCATGGCTAATGTCTCTGTCTCAGAGAAATATATCAAGCTGAGACATCTGAGCAGAAGCAGTCAGCTGATCTGCAAAAGAGGTGTGGAAAAAGCCAACCGAAGCTAAGGGAGAATTTGGGGGCTTACCCTGAAGTCCTGCTTGATTCTTTGATCTACAGGAGGGATGAGCAGTCAATAGGGAACTTCCCTCCTGAACCAATAATGGTTGGCACTCAGTGGGCTTCAGGGGCATAGCCCCAAGATGAAGAGAAGTAGACTTTTGCTGGAAATGGAAGGGGTAAGACTATTAGCTCCCCGAGGGCAGGGGTGCATCTACTTTTGTCTTTATATTACCATCAGTACTTAGTGCAATGTGATTTGGCATCTAATAGATGTTTAATAAATGTCCAATCAATTCAATTATATGAAAATTTTATAGTGTTCTTTCAATCTATTAATTCTCAGTTAGAGGCTGTTACCTAATCCCACAGCTAATACTTTATTAAACTTTAGCACAATGATAAAGTTGCCTGGCACATAGTAGGCTAAGCACTTAAATGTTTATTGGATTTAGATTGGATTTTAAGAATTCTGCCCATAGCTGGAAAAATTGTCATCACACCTTAAAGTGACTTATCTGCATAGGGTGACATTTTAAATGTGAAAATAAACAAAAGATTGACTGATTGAATGGGATTCCTATAGCTCACCTGTTTTTTGTTTTGATTTCCTTTCTAATTAGAATCTGAGGTAGCAGCTGTCCACAATTTAGCTTTATCAGCCCAAGGTTTGGTATAGGACAGGCTTTTCCCTGTCTCTCTTGTCTCTGTCTCTGTCTCTGTCTCTCTCTCTGTATGATGGACTTCTGGGAGTCTGGTGAAGCCTGTGGCTCTCTTCTTAGAATGATGTACTTAAATGCAAGAAATAGAATGCATAGGATTATGAAGAAAAATAATTATATTGAAATATAGTTATAAAGATATCTTTTAAAAAGTTCATGGGTCCCAGGGAAAGAACCCCTGTAAGCAGGAGGGATTTGGAGTCAGGGACAGATATGGGTCCAATGAGGGAAATAACACAGAAGGTGACAGGGTGGAGGAAATGACAGTGGTTAAAATGCAGGCCAGCTGAAGCTATCTTGGTGGGATGATTGGTATCTTGGGAAGAAGTAGAAAGATACCACCCTTTGTTTCTACCTGTCTTCCATTTCTCCTTCCCCTCTTATAGATGTTATTTAGATTCTATAGATGCTATAGTTTGGGTGTAGTGTGAGAAAGGAGAAGGGAGTGGTCAAAGGAAACAAAGACAAGCCTGGGCAGAGGAAAGGAGAAGGATTTGGAATAAGAGAGAAGGAAAAGTTGGATGGGGAATGATCCTGAGGGCAGGCATGGGCACTGCTCATTGGTGAGGGATTTCCCTTGCTTCTACCTTGTGAATGAATCAACCATTTCCCTTACTCTAAAGACTCAAGTACCCAGTCAGGTATCCTCTGTGGGAAGAAAAAATGTGTCCTTATAATGAGGCTGATTTTTATGTTGATGATATGTAGGATGAGGAAACCAGTCTAGTTTAGTGCAGAGTTCAGGAAAAGGAATTAAAAAACAAACTCAGGAATGGAAAATCTGCCAAAAGCAAAGAACAAAAAGAAAACTACTCACTTTTGGAGGAAGGTGAGAAAGAATAGTAGAGACAGCTCCAAGTAATGGGACAATCCCAATCCATTGCTGGAAACATGGAACTAGAATAGGAATTCTAGAAATTTAGAGCTGGGAGGATCCTTATATAGGTTACCCAATCCAAACATCCTTATTTTACAGATAAAGGAACTGAGACTAGAAAGGTTAATAATGTGCTCAAGGCCCTATAGTTAGTAGCAGAACCAAGACCAGAACCCAGGCCTCCTGATACACCATCTTACGCTATCTTGGTTTGTCTTCCTTAGGAATGAGACTCTTGTTATATAGTCTCCATGCAAAATACCATCACCCCCTTCCTGTTCTCTGTTTTGTTCTCCAGATACCTCATCTGGAGCCTCAGGATGATGCTTCAAGGACTTTTTCCAATTTATCTATCCAAGCAGATGGCTCTGGTAGCTTAGGTAACCTGTGCTGGATTAACAACAGACAGCGGTGATGAGGTCACATGGTGGTTACAATTCACCAAAACATTTAAAGCACGGACACCTTAATCTTAGGTCTCTTCATATGTGCAATGTGAAAAGTAATGAAAAAAAAAGGTTTTATTTATATATTGCTTCAATAATTTCAATGGATCTGCAGTCTCATCCGTGCAAGAGGGCATTTCCTCCCTCAGTGCACATTGCAGTTTATCCATTCTTCTTTACTCTGTGTGATTTTTGTCCATATTTTCCTACAGATTCTCTATGGAGGAGCTCCCTACTGTGGGAGAAGGGTCCTCCTCTAGGTCTTTTTATGTTTTGTGGGGGTCCACGCAGCCCTTGGGCTGTTATCCCTCAGTACTATTACATGACAAGTTCATTTCCTTTTCCAGTGATACATTTTTTTCTGGATGATAAATCATCTTTGATTATGTGTGTGTATATATATATATGTCTACACATACACACATGTATATACATACATATATAAACATATAAACTCATGTACATATACACACATACATATATATGGGTTTTATATACACACATACATATATTTATCTGCATATATACACATATACATATACAAATGCATACACATGTATGACTATATGTTGCAAAGCAGGGGCCAGTCTGCATTGGTTGAAGAAGTTTCCTCACTGGGATTTCCTTATACAAATAAATTCCCAGGTGTGGTACTTTTTTTTTCTTTCTGTTTCTTTCTCTGTTTCTCTCTCTCTCTCTCTCTCTCTCTCTCTCTCTCTCTCTCTCTCTCTCTCTCTCTCTCTCTCTCCCTCTCTTTCTCTCCACCTACATATAGATGCATATAACATATCTGAAAAGCATTTAAAGGTACCAGAAAGCTGCCTGGGAACCAGAAAGACCTGGGCAATTCTAAATTAGTTAGCATAGTGCTTGGCACATAGTAATGTTAGCTATTAGCATAATTGTAATTATTACCCTGCTTTTGACACATATTACTTGTGTGAATCTGGACAAATGACTTAACCTTTTATTACTTTAGGAAATTCTTTAAGCCAGAGAAGGTGCTGACCTGCCAGAGAGAGTTTCTAGGAGCTCCAAGCCTGGAATCAGGAAGACTCATCTTGGGTTCAAGTCTAGCCTTAGACACTTTCTAGCTTTGTGACCCTGGGCAAGTCACATAACCCCATTTGCCTCAGTTTCCTTATCTCTAAAATGAACTGGAGAAGGAAACAGCAAACTACTTTAGTATCTTTGCCAAGAAAACCCCAAACCAGGTCACAAAAGAATCAGACACGACTGAACGACAGCATATTAATGGAACCTGAGGTACATTATCTATCTTCTCATGTTTTTGTCCATCATCTATCTCTATCTATCTATTCATCTATACTATCTCTTTTATCTTTCTATCAACCATCTAACTCATACATCTTCTTGCAAGTAGGTCATTCGTTGTTAATATGCTACAGTGTACTTGTACCAGTTTTTCTCCATTTTTCTTTGGATCACTTGATAACTTTAATTCTTTGGAGATTGTGATACTCTATGTATCACAACTAAATAGCATCAATAAGAAGAGACTTTTGCAAGAAAGTTTTTGTGCAAGAGAGTAGCTTGGCTGTATAGCTTTGCTATATGAGCAAATCCAGCCTGATCTCTTACTTTAGTTTAATTCTGAGCCCAACTCATCATCCACCAGCAATTTCTACCCCAAATACCTAACTCTGAGGTCTATTCCTACCTTACCAGCTTTTGGATTGACAGTTTCATCTTTATGTCCTATAGGCATATAGGACATGTCTAAATATGTCTAAAATGGAACTCACTATTCCACCTCCCCCCCCCAACTTGTTCTTTTAATCCTACTGCACCTGTACCCCAACCCCTGCAAATTTTCCTGTTTTTATGGAGAGAAATCTACCATCCTTCCAGTCACCCAGGTTTACAACCACAGAGTTATCCTGGGCTCTCTACTCTTCCTCACAACTAATTTCTTGTGAAACCTTGGCAATTCTATAGCCTCAACCTCTCTCACATCTGTTCTCTTTCCTCAATTCATGTGGTCACCACCCTAGTTCAGGATATCATAGTATCTCACCTGGATGATTGCAATAGTTTTTAATTTTGGCTCCCTGCTTTCAGTTTACTTTCTCTCTTTTAAACTAAATTTTATTCATCATTCAGCAAAAATCTACTTTATATTTCTCACCCTACCCCAACTGAGAAAAACAAAACTCCCATTACAAACGTGTATCATCAAGCAAAATAAATTTCTTCAATGCCTAGGTTGAGAAGTAAATAAAAAAGACTCATTGTGCACTGAATCTTCCACTTGTCCCTCAGGAAGTGGGTAGTACATTTTATCATTAGTATTTTGTAATCTTGGTTGATGATTATACCCCTCAGAGTTTCAAAGCCTTTCAAAGTTGTTTGATTTTACAATATTGTTTCATTGTACAAATTGTTCCCTTAGTTATGCATACTTCGCTTTGCATCAGTTCACTGGAGTTTTCACAGGTTTTTCTAAAACCATTCCCTTCATCATTTCTTACTGAACAATAGTATTCATTCACATGTATATACAATAACTTATTCAGCCCTTCCCTGATTGATTGGCACCCTCTTGGTTTCCAAATCTTTGCCAACTCAAAAAGCATTTTTGTACATCCTTAGAGTTTATTTTGCTTAGGACTCATCCTTCTCTCTATTTATCATCCTTCTAATTCTCTCTTATCCCCCACTGTCACCTTCTACCCCTAGCCTTTTTTCCTATGTCCCTGTGGAGGGAAATGTATTTCTGGACCCACCTGTGTGTGCATGTGCATTCCCTCCTTTGACCTGGTGAGAATGGGGTTTAGGTGTCAGCTGCTTCCCCTAACATTTCCTCATTATTTATTGTGCATCTTGATTATGTGAGTTATTTTCCCAAAATAATTTGCCTTAGAGGCAGCTGGGTGACTGGGCAGATGGAGTGCTGAGCCTGGAGTCAGAAAGAGCTGAATCCAAAGAAAAGTTTCAGACACTATTAGCTGTGTGACCTTGGGTCAATTCTAACCTTTCTCCCCTTTTCCATTTACACTCCTCTTCCCCTCCCTTTCAATTCTTTTAAGATTATCAGGACATATCAGATACACTTCCAGGCCTTTGGTATGATTAGATGCCCACTATGACCCTCTGCTAGTGATAGAATTCAGGGGACACATGTATTATCTCCCCATATCAGAAAGTAAACATTTTATCATTTATGATTGTTCGTTTATCTTTACCTTTTTATATTTCTCTTGACTCTTATTTTTGCATTTCAAAGTTTCAACCTAGGTCTGTCTGTCTGTCTATCCATCTATCTATTTCTATCTATCTAGGCACACATGTACACACATGCATATTTACATACACATATTTTATTTCCCCCATTACATGTTAAAACAATTTTTAACAATGTATTAAAGTTTTGAGTTCCAATTCTATCACTCTTTTCCTTCTTCCCCTCCCCCTGCCTGAGGTGGTAAACAGATAGAGGTTACACATGTGCAATCATGTAAAACTTTCCATATTAGTCATTTTGTACAAGATGACTCAAATAATGACAGAAAGAAAGTGAAAAATAGCATGCTTCAGACTGTATTCAGACAATATTAATTCTTTCTCTACAGGTGGATAGTATGCTTCACCATTAGTCCTTTTGAATTGTCTTGGATCATTGTACTGAGGAGAGTAGCCAAATCATTCACAGTTCTTCATTGTATAATATGGCAGTTACTATGTACAGCGTACTCCTGGTTCTGCTCACTTTACTTTGCGTCAGTTCATGTAAGTCTTTCCAGGTTTTTTTTTTTTTAACTTATCTTGCTTGTCATTTCTTATAGCCCATGAATAATTCCGTCACTATCATATACCATGGTTTATTTAACCATGCCTCAATTGATGGGTATCCCTTTGATTTCCAATTCTTAGCCACCACAAAAAGACTTGCTACAAATATTTTATACAAATAGATTCTTTTTCCCTTTTTTGATATGTTTGGGATGTATCAATCTAGGTCTTTTCATTAGAAATGCTTGGAAGTCCTTTATTACATTAAGAGAAGGGAAGGGAATATTACATAGTATTAAACATCTCATTTGATTAAAGGTCCACTTCCCACACTCCCCCATCTCTTCTCCCCCTCTCCAAGATTATATACAGTTTTGCTCCAAGATTGTGTGCAATTTTGCTGGGTAAATTATTCTTGGCCTATATCCTTTGCCTTCTGTAATATTGTTTCTCAAATTTTGTGATTTTTTATAAAGGTAACTGCTAAATCATGTATGATAATGAATGTGGCTCCTCAGCATTCGAATTCATTGTACTTCTTTTGAAGGCAATACACAGTATTTCTGACTATGGGAAATAATTTAGATTATACAGCTGCAACTTTTGACGTATACTAATTTAACTTATCTGAATGAAGTATTTTTTTCTTAAATCTGGAAACTCTGGATTTTTGTAATGATGTTCCTTAGAGTTTTCATTTTTTTTTAGGAGATAATGAGCGGATTCTTTCTATTTCTATTTTGTCCTATAGTTCTAGACATAAAACAATTCTTTATTCAACCTAATTCAGTATCAGTTATGAGATTAAATGCTATTTTTAAAACAAGAATTTTAAAAACTACAGCATAATCAGTAAGGTAGTAACTTAAGTCACTAAACTTAAGCAGCTTCACAGTTGTTATGTACATTTTTGGCTACTTTAAAAGAACATAACTATCTTGAAAAAATTTTTCTATTAGTTTTCATTGTGTTTTGTAGAAAAAATTCAAAACAGTAAAGTAACCAGAAATAAATACAGCAAAGGAAATGGGGAAAAAACCTGAAAAACAATGTTCACCCACTCCCAAATCACTAATTAGTTTTCATCATCCTTTCAAATCTCACCTTACTAACTTTTCTTACCTCTCAGCTTTACCTTTTTCATGTTCTGTGTAAGCACTTTAAGAGACTGCTCAGAAAATGCCATTGTGACCTGGAGGAGATATTTAAATTTTGAAGGGCCATTGTTCCTTTAGTTGGAGAATTGCCACATTTCTCTAATGACTCCCCATAATTAGAGGACACATGTCTTGTTGCTTTTAATTGTTCTGAGGTTCATGCTGGAGCTGAGGGTGGAGAGAGAATACCCAGACCCCATTGCTGTTCTTTTTCCAACCACCCCAATATCCACTTATCAGGGCTGACTCTCCCCTGGAATTCTAGAAGGAACCCCAACCATTATTAATTACTCTGAGGAGTCAGGTAACATCCTAGGTATTAAACGTGAGTGAATTAATACATTTTTATCTTTAGGGTAAAGACCACTGAAAAGCTATTCTTTATGAATATTTTCTATTTTTTTTCTTGAAAATTAAAAGGAAAATTAGTATACGTCAAAAGTTGCAGCTGTATAATCTAAATTATTTCCCATAGTCAGAAATACTGTGTATTGCCTTCAAAAGAAGTACAATTTTTGAATTTCACATACAATTTCTTTATCTTCTTCCATTAGTAATTACAGCTTTTGAATACACAATGGCCATTATGTACACACAACACCATTTCTATACATTTTTATATTACCTCAATATTTATTATATTCATGCTATAGAAAAGATTTGTCTTTAATTATATACATTATTCCAATCCAACATTGTTCATGCTTTAGCCAATTTATTTCTGAAAATAAGGGAAAATATTTACTGTTTTTCACACATTACATATGCTACCGTGAAGAAGAAAATACAGAAAAAATTGTTATGTAAGAGATAATTTTTAAAGCATTTTATTTTATTCAATGAAAACAACAAAAAATCTATTTGAATGGAAGGATGATATAAAAGCCACTCACTGCTTAAAAGAAGCTCAAAATGAACAATTTTCTTTGGAAAATGGCTATGTCAACCAACAAAATAAAGATGTAATCATCACAGCCTCAATCACAAGATGACTGGTGACTAAACTCTAAAACTATTACCTTTTATCTTCTACAATCCATCGGGTTTTGTCCAAAGCATTGATCTTTTTTTTTATTTTTAATTTTATTTTTCAAATGCTTCATAAATTTCTGATTTATATCATTCATTTCCGCCAGATTTTGAGTTACAAATTTTCTCCCCGATGTTCCCCTACCCACCACCCCAAAATAGCAGTCCCACAGGATATTCCCTCCTACAATCTGCTCCCTCCCATATTTTCTCCCATACCCCCTCTCGACTTTTCCAGTGGATCTCCATGCCCCAGTGCCTGTACATCTTATTTCCCAATTACATGTAAAATAATATTAATAATAGGATATATATGTATATATTTGAATATTTGATTTTAAAACTTTGAATTCCAGATTCATTCCCTTCCTCCCTTGACACCCACTGGGAAGACAAGCAGTTCAACATAGGTTGTACATGTGTGGCTAATGCAAAACAATAACATAGTAGATATATTGTAAAAGACTGACTATAGTTCCCTCCCTCCTATCCCACCTCCCACTTGTTCTATTCTCTGCTTTGATTCCATCCCTTTTCAAAAGTAGGTGCTTCCAACTTCCCTCCCCCCTAGCCTGCCCTCCCTTCCCTCATCCCCCCCCCTCCCCCCCCCCCCCCTTACTCTCCTGGAGGGTGAGATACCCTATTTAGTGTGTATTTCATTCCCTCCTCAGGTCAAATTCAATGGGAATAAGGTTGACCCATTCCCTTTTGCCTTCCCATTATTCCCCTCCACTGTAACTATTTTCCCTTGCCTCTTCTATATGAGATAGTTTACCCCATTCTGTCTCTCCCCATCTCCTCTCATTATATTCCTCTCTCACCTCTTAATTTCACCTTTTAAGTATCATCCCTTCCTATTAAATTGGTCCTGTGCCCTCTATCTATGTATACCTGTAAACATATATACACACATTCACATATGTATTCATATGCCCATATACCCTCATATATAGACATATATATATTTCTATTCTCTTCAACTACTGAGAAAAGTTTCATCAGTTACAATTATTGTTTTTCCATGTAGGAATGTTAAGAGTTCAACTTTGATAAGTTCTTTATGATTTCTTTTCCCTGTTTACCTTCTCATGCTTCTCTTGCTTCTTGTATCTTAATGTCAAATTTTCTATTCAATTCTGTTTTTTTTTTTTCCAGCAAGTATGTTTGAAAGTCCTCTATTCCACTGAATGACCATATTTTCCCCTGAAACATGATACTCAGTTTTGCTGGGTAGGTGACTCTTGGTTTTAATCCCAGCTCCTTTGACCTCTGGAATATCATATTCCAAGCCCTTCAATCCCTCAGTGTAGAAGCTGCCAGATCCTGGGTTATCCTAATTGCATTTCCATAATATTCAAATTGTTTCTTCCTGGCTGCTTGTAATATTCTCTCCTTGAGCTGGGAATTCTGGAACCTGGCTATAATATTCCTAGGAGTTTTCTTTTTGAGATCTTTATCAGGAGGGGATTGGTGGATTCTTTCAACCTCCATTTTGCCTTCTGGTTCTAAAACATCAGGGCAATTTTCTTTGAGAACTTCCTGGAGGATGATTTCTAGGTTCTTACTTTGATCATGGCTTTCAGGTAGCCCAATAATTTTTAAATTATCTCTCCTGGATCTATTTTCCAGGTCAGTGGTTTTTCCCATGAGATATTTCACATTGCCTTCTATTCTTTCATTTGTTTGGATCTGTTTAACAGCATCTTGATTTCTCATAAAGTCATTGGCTTCCATTTGCTCCAATCTAATTCTGAAGCAATGGTTCTCCTCATTGAGCTTTTGAGATTCTTTTTCCATCTGGAAAATTTGGATTTTTAAGGCATTCTTCTCCTCATTGCCTTTTTGAGACTCTTTTGCCATTTGAGTTAGTCTATTTTTCAAGCTGTGATTTTCCTCAGTCAGGCTGTTGACTCTCATTTCATAATTTTCTTGCATCATTCTCATTTCCCTTCCCAATTTTTCCTCCACTTCTCTTATCTGCTTCTTAAGGTCATCTATGGCCTGTAACCAGCTCATATTTACCTTTGAAGCTTTTGGTGCAGGAGTTCTGACTTTACTGTCCTCCTCCTGTTCCATGCTTTGCACCTTTTTGTCCCCCAAATAGGAGTGTAATGTTGCAATCTTCTGTCTGCTTTGTTTCCTTTGCCTGGTCACGTCTCCCCTCAGTTGCTTGACCCCTGGGCTTTTTGCCACGGTAGGACTCTGCCACCAGACAGGGGAGCTTTTGTCCCAAATGCTGGGGTTTTCTCAGCTGCCAGAGTTATTAGATGGGTGCCCTCTCTGAGGTCTCCACACAGTCTGGCAAGCTGGACACACACCCCAGGACCTCCACCCTAGACTGCAATCCAGATCCAAGAAGGTTAAAGCAAGAGTGATTACCCCTCAGACTGGTGCTTGGTCCACCTACACTCTGCAGGTCAGGAGCTGAAGCTGCCACATGGTGCTGGCTGGCTTTGCTGGTGTCTCAGAGGCTTCTTGCCCTGGGGGCAAAAGCCATACACTCCCACTTACTGGGTCCCAAAGTCCAGACTGCACTGACCTCTCACTTTGTCCTTTGCATCTATGTGTTGATAAATCTGGAAACAGCCACAGCTGCTGCTGATCTGGAGTCCCTCGGACTCCTGGTCAGGCCCTCCCTGGGGCTCAAGCCTTGGTGTGGGGCTGGGCTCAGCTCCCAGTGTGCTGCGCTGGCCCATTCTTGAGGGCCTGTAGGGCTGTCCTCACTGGGAGGTTAGCTTCTCTGTGTCATTTTGTGGGTTCTGCAGCTCCAAAGCTTGTTTAGAATCCCCTTTTTATATGGATTGGGGAAGGTGGAAGCTGGAGCCACGGGGAGGTCGTGTTTCCACCCAAAGCATTGATCTTAATGTCTTCTGGAGATTCAGTATCAATGCCTGGCATTCACATTTTTAATGTCCATCTCCTCATTGCTAAAGATAGCTGGCTCCACGCCTCTCCTGAATTGACTTCTCTTTTCATCTTCAAGTCCCTCTTACTACTTCTTGGTGGAGAACAAAGGGAAAGTATAACTTGGCAATTGCTTCTCTGTGCTCAAATGACATGTAGGGTTATAGTCCATTACTGTAGCAATTTCTAGAATTAAGTATTTAAAAATGGAAGATTTTAATGTCATAAGGTGCTGATGATGTGATGTAATTTAGATAGATTGTTGCATAGTCAGGACTATATAAGGAAGTACTATATAATGAAGAATGCCGATATCACATAGATTTGGAAGCAACAGAGTGAACGAGAAGTGCTGTGAATTTTCATATATTTTAGAGGATATTATATTGTTTGAAAAATATTCAAAAAAATCTAGGTTGTTCATGTAGATAAACAATTGATTGTTTTCATACATTTTTGGTTTCATATCTATTTCATAACTCAAAGTGATTTTCTATTTCTTCCATATTAACACTTCTATTTTCTCCATATTAACAAATGTTCTTTTTCTGAAGTTAGATTATTTGCTCAAATAACTAATCCTCCTACAATATCCTTATTGTTGAGTTGATTCTGTGTAAGAAAGTAGTGAACATACAAATGTACGAAAGAAGCATTTGCATGCAATAGGCTGTGCCCTCTTTAATAACTGTACAATTTGATCTTTACACTTCTATACTGGGAAAACACAAACAAAACCCAGTATTTATCATGCTAAGAAAATGGTTCCGATGACTACCATGAAGGAAGTACATATAAAACATTGAAAACAAATCACATTCTTAGGTTCTGTGATTACTGAGAGGATTTCCCCTGCCAGGTGCTTTATTATATGACTTAAAAATAAAGGAGCATGGGGAAGCTAGGTGGTGGAGTGAATAGAACACTGGCCCTGGAGTCAGCGGGACTTGAGTTCAAATGCGACCTCAGACACTTATCACAAAAAACTAATTGTGTGACCTTGGGCAAGTTACTTAACCCCAATTGTCCTACCTTACCCCCCTCCAAAAAGCAAAATATACATATGAGCAGTGGCTTATCACAAGTCTCCACTACTGTGCAGTAATGATGGTATCAGAACACCACAACAGACTCTCAGATGAGGTGGTTGAATGATGGGACGTCACACCCTCATGCTTCTTCTTGCTCTGTATAATTAAGAATTTTGCGGTGTGCTTGATGCAAATATTGTTGGTGTCTGAAATGAACCTTAAATACTCCTTTTATGGCAACAAAAGCAATTCTACCCAAGATTGTCCTTTGTGGGTTAGAAGTAACACTACTGAACATGATTTCCAACTATCATAGCAATAGTAGGAAAGACAAGACCTCCACACAAAATTTGAGTAATAGAAACAAGATCTGCTAAAGGATTTGCCTCAGCTGGAATATGAGGAACAGGACATCCAAATTCCTGGAATTTGTTCAAAATCTTTAGTACATTAGAGTGTTTGTGCCACTATATAAGAACATAGTCTTTCCAGTGAATTATCTCACTTAATATTAGCATAACAGGAATAGTAAGAAGTCCAATTAAAAGGAATAAAGGATCAACTCTTTCCATAAGATCCAAACCTTCTTTATGGCCTAACTTCTTCATCACTGTCACAGCACCAAAAATCACAACAATCCAATAGATAGAGCCAACCATTATTTCTGCTGCAGCAAATGGACAAGCTTTTGAGATCAGTCTATCTGCAAGATCCAAGATGTATACAACTGGACCCAACTTTGGAAATACCATTAAGTATTCTGCATTGTATTGAGGACATGCCACTCATGCTGTACTATTTTCTCTTTGTTTTTCATCTACCCAGCATTGTAGACAAGCCTGGTGAACCCATTTTGTAGATCCTCTGTACCTGCATGGTCTTACCTATTCAGCTATTCCATCATCTTCATCAGTAGCAAAACATGCTGAGCAATTTTTATTTTATAGTGTTACAGACTCTATTCCCTTTCCTTTTCTGGAACTCTGAACATCTGTTCTTATCCAGTACTAGGGCTCATCTCTGTTATTCTATCATCTTTCAAAGAGTGGTGACAATGGTTCAGCAATCACATTTTCCAGTTCTTCAGCACTCTGGGACCTAGTTCATCTGTCCAGCAGCAACATGGGCATCAGTCCATTCTATAGTTCTAAAAGATCTGGGCAGTATTCTCTTTTGATTTCTTGAAATATGATATCTTGAGTTTTTTGGGGGTCATAGCTTTCAAATAGTTTAATGATCACTAAATATTCTCTACTTGATCTCTTTAACAGGTCAGTTGTTTTTGAGATAATTACCTTCTATTTTTTCAGTCTTCTGACTTTGTTTTAATGTCTCTTGTTGTCTCTTGGAGTCATTGACTTCTTTTTGTCTATTCTAATTTTCAGAGAATTTGCTACTTAAGTGTTTTTTTCTTTCTTTCTTTTTTTTCAACCTCTTATGCCAAGCTGCTAATTCCTTTTCAAATTCTTCTATAGCTCTCATTTCTTTTCCATTTTTTTCATTTCATTTATTTAAAAAAATAACTTTTAAAAAATGTCTTGTTTCATTTCTTCCGGTTGAATTCCCTCATTTTACAGATGAAGAACTGAGGATCAGAGAAATTATGTAACTTACTCAAGATCATATAGGTAGGAAGTTGCAGAACTGGAATGGACCTTAGTGATGAGGCTCTATAGAGTTCTGGTGCTTCAGGCAATCAGTATAATATCTTCAAATAGGGTTATCTGAAGGACCTCACCATCTATAGGAAATCCTTCTTCCTTTTGGACCCTGTGTAGGACATACCTTCCTGATGCCACTACAAGGACCAATAGATTTCTGTGTCAACCCAAAGCACCAAATCCCTCAGCATTGAGCTGAAGTACTCGTTGATCACTGTAAATGGGCCCAGGAAACTTGGCTCAGTTTTGTTTATACTCTGTTTATACTTCATTGTGTATGGAAGAATGCTGATTATCATATCTATATCCATTTCTCTATCTATCTAATATCTATCTAATCTTCTCCTTCCTGATATTTAAAAAAAAATGAATTCTAAGTCCTTTCTTTTCTAATTCTAAGAGTAGATTAGTTCCAGAATAGGTTCCTTAGGGTGTATTTTGTGATGAAAAAAGATTTTTATAGAGATGATGATGATTCAGTTCCATTTTTTTTGTTTATTTGTTACCCTACCACCAGTTTCATCTGGGATGACCTGGCAGTTGGGTCTCATGACAAACTTTCAGTAGACTAGTTTTCGTTTCCTCTGTTTTTCACTATTCTGTGAGGCAATACTGCTCATAAATCTCCCACCCTTCCCCTCTGTGGTGTTTTACAAATGTGCTTATATTTCAAACTGGTGTTGCCTTTGGCTAACATATTTTTCTGCTTGGCAGAGATCTTGGCAAGGAGATCAAATATTTGTAGCTTGACTGGTTCTGGGCCCTTATGACTTTCACATTATGGTCACTGCCTTATATTGGTTAAATTTCTTTTTCAAATGTATTTATTTACTTTTAGTTTACAATGTTGAGTTCCACAACCCCTTAACTTCCAAATTTTCTCCCCCTCCCTCTTTCCTCCCTTTCCCTCCTCCCATGGCGGCATGCAATCTGATATAGGTTCTACAAATAACATTGGTTAAACTTTTGCAGGAAGTAGTGAAGCTCAAGGTCAATTTTGTTGCCTTTTTCCTTCTTCCATATTTACACAGCATTCTTCAGAACCTGAAGAGGCTGTTAGGAGCATAGTAGCAATAAGAAGTCACAGGTATGTGTCTTAAAAATGAACTGAATATAATAAAGGAAAAAAGTGCATTTTTCCAAATGGTGTCTGGGGATTGTGCCATATTATATATACTGTTACTAAGAACTTGAAGAAGTTATTGGGAAAGGAATGGGGATTAAGGGTAATGAAACAAAGACAGCTTATTCCTAAAAACTACATTTAGAAAATGCTTAGTAAAATATCCAAGCAAAATTTTTCATTTGAATTTCTTGTGGCTATGTTATCAATGGGGTTAAGCTAGATGGCACAGTGGATAAAGTGCTGAGCCTGAAGTCAGGAAGACTCATCTTTCTAAGTTCAAATCTAGCCTCTTACTGACATTTACTAGCTGTGTGACTCTGTGCAAATCACTTAACCCCTGTTTGCCTCAATTTCCTCATCTGTAAAATGAGGTAGAGAAGGAAATGGCAAACCATTCCAATATCTTTGCCAAGAAAACCCCAAATGTGGTCATCAAGAGTTAGAGAGAGCTGAAGCTATTGAAAAGCAACAATAACAACAACATTAATAGTACTATAGGAATAGAATTAATTCAAACTCTACCTGCAGTATAACTTCCTCTTATTTCTCTTACCCCATAACAACCATAAGGGTATGTTTTTCAGGAAACAGAGATAGAAGAAAGTCTCAGGCGGAGGCTTCTCTGGGCACTGCATATCCCAGATTCATTGCCTTTGGAAATTCTGACGCTTGGGACTATGGGAAGCTTTGTGACCATGTACAGCGATGTTTTTTTAGGAGCTTTTTCCTTCTTTCCCCTCCTACTGATCATTGAAAATCTTCATAGTTCATTGCAGCTTTGGAGTATTCTCTAAGACTCATCTATGGACCAGGATATGCCATGCCAAAAAGAACCTGTTGGGAGCTGAACCAGAGACTCTTGGAGTAACAGATTCTTTTGCCACCAATCTTGTGGCCTAGACAGACTTCAGCCATGGGAAAATCCAAAAGGCCATCCAAAACCACATACCATTCAAAGTAGTAGGTGGAGCATGACAGTACGAAGTAATCTTGGCACCATATAGATAACAGGGAAGAGAAGTGGAGAAAGACTAATCTAGGAGATTAATATCTTTTTCCAGGAGGCAAAGAGAAAATCAAAGTCCATACAAAGGAATGATGCTTCCTTGAAAGCCCAGCTCATTGTCACCTCCTACATGAGTCTTTTTCTGATTTCCCTAATTATTAGCACCCTCTGCTTCTTGAAGTTGTTTTGTCTATACCTTGCACTGACTTCCGTATACACATGTTGTATCCCTAACATAACATAAGCTCTTTGAGGCCAAGGACTATTTAGCTTTTGGTTTTGGGTCCCCTGTGCCTAGCACAGTATCTTATCCATAGTAGGTTCTTAATAAATGTCCATTTATTATCACTAATTCTAATAATAAATTACAAAAAGCAGTCATTTTATCTACCTATATGAAAATCTTCATAACATTAAATATAAAAGAATAGTGACTTGTCCCAGGATGATTTCTATTTTAATTTCACCAAAAAAAGGAGTGAAGATTGAAGCTAGAATAATAGTGTATCAATATAGCATCACTATGCAGTTTATAAAGCACTTTATATATATCTTATTTGAATCTCACAACAGTCCTTTGAGATGGACAATTCAAGTATCACCCCCACTTTGCAGGTGAGGAAACTGAGACCTAAAGAGGTACAGTAACTTGCCCAAGGGCAGAGGTTGGGGAGGGGAAGGACTGAATTAGGCCTTGAGCCAGTTCTCCAATCCTCTGGGTCTGGCGCTCTTCCCATTAATACTTATATACAACGTAGCATATAGCATTTTTCTTTGTTGTTTGTTGCTTTTAAAGATGTAGTTTCACATATACATACATTATTTCCCCAAGATAAATAAGCTCTTCAAAGATAAGGACACTATTTTAAATTTTATTCACTTTTTTCATTTTTTATTCATTTTTTTAGAAAGTGTTAGATATTAGTTTTATTTTAACCAGTTTTCACAGATGAATATTTATTCTATAAAAACTTTAGGGGCAGCCAGGTAGCACAGCGAGTGAGAGCATTGGCTCCAGTATCGAGATGACCTGGGGATCAAATCTGGGCTCAGATACTCAGCACCACACCCAGAAATAACTGGCCATGTAACCTTGAGCAAGTTACTTAACCCTGATTGCTTAAAAAACAAAAAAAACAATAAAAACTTTATAGACTGTACAGTTTATATATAGTTCGATTACTGAACAAAAAAAGTAGGTCCCACAGATGCAAAAATGCTGTACCAATCCAAGGTAAGGGCAGATTTCTACACTGTAAAGCTCTCCACTGGGAAGGGGAGGTAGTCAGTTCCAAGTACAAATTTCAAAACTGTACAAAAACAAGGTTTGATTTTATTTCATTCTTCATACATTCAATACATTGCAAGCACAGATACCAACTAGGAATAGATATCTATAGTCAGGAATCAGTTACCACTCCTGAAAGGAATTCAAATATGTGTAATTACACAGGGCACTCATACACCATACTGTATTTAGTGTATACATAAGAAGCATTATATATCTAATATAAAGTAGTTTTTTGAAAGGAGTTTCTGTATTTAATAGTGTGCCAAAAGAATTTTACCTTATTAAATAAAATATGTTGTAAGTGAACCTAAAAATTATACTTTATGAACATAAATTTTGGGAGGTATAATGCATCAATTAAAACAGCAAATAGAAAAACAAAACTGTATATCAAGTAGTACTCTCACTCAGCAACAAGAAACACTTATGTAGTTATTCTTCAAAAAAGTCAGTGAAACTAATTACTTTTAAAACCCACTAAGACTAATATTACTTTCACACATAAGATATTTAGTGATTTCTTAATACTTCTAGAGACAGTGGTTTCTTCATGCTAACTGGGTAAGAATTGGACACATCTTCAAAAAAAAAAGGGCTTACTGAGTATAAATCCTGAATACACATTTAGTTTTGTAGATTATGTTCATCATCTGACTTCTCATTGGAGGGGTATAAACTAAAGCACAAGACTTATTTTGATTTACAAATTCTGTCTTCTCAGGTATTTACACCTTCTTGAAGACAAACTCAGCCAACATCTCTGATCTTACTGACTTAGTGAGAAGTCAAGTTATTCACCCAATATAAAATTCCTATTCATCAGACACCATACCAGGGGCTGAGGAAACAAGTCAATAAGCATTTATTAAAAGCCTCCTATGTGTTAGATAGCACGCTAAGTACTGGAAAGGAAACAAAATAAGACAATTATTAAAAACAAAACAAAAAACCAAAAATAAAACAAACAAAAAAAACCAAACAGTCCTTGCTTTCAAAGAGCTCAGATTAATGGGAGAGACAATATGTGAAACAACTGTGCGCAAATATAATATAGACAGGAAAAATTGGAGATCATCAGAAGAGGGAAAGGCAAAAGCACTAGAGCAACATGGCTTCTTGTAGAAAGGGGGATTTGAGCTGAGATCTGAAGGAAGTCAGGGAAGCCAGAAGCTGAGGGGGAAGAGAATTCTAGGCAGGGGAGACAGTCAATGAAAACACCTGGAGTGGGAAGATGGAATAGCAAGAAGGCCAGTGTCATTGGATTGCAGAGTAGGCATGCGTGCGTGCGTGCGTGCGTGCGTGCGTGCGTGCGTGTGTGAAGGGCTTTAAAAGCCAGACAGAGGATTTCATATCTGGTTGTGGAGGTAAAAGGAAGCCTCTGGAGTTTACTGAATGGGGTGGAGGGCATAGCATGGTCATACCTGTGGGGAGAGACTTGAGGCACAGAGACCAACTGGCAGGCTATTGCAATAATCTAAGATGAGGTAAATCAGCTGGCACCAGGACAGTGGGCAGCGTCAGAGAAGTATACTCATACAAAAGATGTTGTTAAGGTATAATTGACATGGCAACAGTTTTGTTATTATGGAGGTGAGAGAGAATGAAGAGTTGAGAATTACACCTAGGTTGTGAGCCTGGATGACTGGGAAGATGGTGGTACCCTCACCAATGAATGGGAAGTTAGGAAGAAGGAAGAGCTTGGGGGTAAAAATAATGGGTTCAATTTTGGACATGCTGAGCCCAAATACAAGAGGGAGGTAGTCTCTGACCTTAAGGATGTGGCAATCTAGACAATCTCCTTCCTCTGCTGTTTTAGGGTCAACGAGAGGATATTTGTAGTGGTATTTATTACTATTTTACTGCTGCCATTGATTTTCCATTTGATAGCAATGTCAGATCTTGGTTGTGTCAGTTTGTAGTACAGATTTATCAGTAGGCATGGTTATTAAAAAAAAAACTTTAGTCTTAAAATTTTTTAATATAGCTATTAGATGAAAGAAAGTACTGACAGTCATAGGAAATAACCTCTTAAGAGGAAATGATGAAGGGAGAGAGGAAGTTAGTGGGTACTACAAAAAGCTTGTCAGCAGTTTCATTCGAGAGTGATATAATTAGTGGCTTAAGATGCTGAGGCCTCAAAGAATCCACAAGAAAAAAATCCCTTCGTTATCCTTCCTCTTCCCTGCCTCCCCCCCCCCCCCCCCCAGCAAGACAAAAACATAGAACAAAATCGTGGATCATTACCTCATAATGTGTGGGTTAAGAGTTGCGGGGAGAGTCGAACGATAGGCAGTGATGCAGAGGGACAGCTCTTACTGTAACCAACTCTAGAGAAAATTCCAAACAGAATTATTGTCCTTAAACATACCAAGAACTATAGCCAGTAACTTACAGTTAGAAATTTTTAGGTAAAGGGAATGGTCAAAAACATCAGGACAATTCCCTCAGCCAGGAAAAGAAGGCTGTAAATCTTTGAAAACAGGACTCCTTATCAGTCTATGCAGATAGGGAATGAGCAGCTACTGTTTCCTTTCTACGACTTCTGGGTCAGTAGCCCTACTCTCCTTAGCTTAAAGATAGCTTGGCTTGGAGGTATCTTGGAATATAATATATGGAGACATCAGTGTAGAGTGGTAAAAAAGGCAGTGAGGTTCTATAGCCAGATGGCCTGAAGAAGTTGAATACCTCAGCCACTCACTAGCTATAGAACTTTGGGCAACTCAATTAAATTTTCTGGGCCTCTATTTCTTCATTTGTAGAATAATAGCTGACATTTATGTAGCACTTTAAGGACTACAGAGTGATTAACAAAGATGATCTCGTTTTATCCTCATGACCACTCTGGGAAGCAGGTGCTATTATCACCCACATTTTTTCTTTTTTTTTGCTTTCGGAGGGCAGTTGGGGTTAAGTGACTTGCCCAAGTTTTTGTGTTAAGTGTCTGAGGCTGGATTTGAACTCAGTTCCTCCTGACTCCAGGGCTGGTGCTTATCACCCACATTTTAGAGAAGAGGAAACCGAGCCTCAGAAAACCCAGGTAACTGGACCATTAAGATTACTTACAGCTAGTCCTTTTCTGCGTTGGGATTTGAACTAAGGTCTTCCTGGCTACAAGTCTGCTATTCTATCCACTAAGCCAAGGTGTCTCTCCAGAAGTGCTACCATAGCAAAGATAGGGGGACAGATTGAGGAGTTTTCCAGTTACCATAGTTAAGTGGGTATTTGGCTTTTTTAAATTATCTAGCGTTCACTAACTTCTGGCAGTTGTTCCTGGTGGTCATAACCTAGGGCTTATGACTGAGATGTGCAGGTAGAAATGATAAGACTTGGCAACTGATTGGATTTCGGGGTGGGAGATATGAAGGATATGAATGGGGGAAAAATTGAGGATTATTCTGTGATTGCAGATCTGGAAGACTGTAAAGATAATGATACTCTTAACCGAAACAGGGAAGAATATGAACCCCACCTACCTTTCCAACCTTATTTCCCCAAGTGTGTTCTATAGGCTAGCCAGACTGGCCTACTCATTTTATGTCAAACAGGACTTATCTTCGTTTCTATCATTCCTTCTTCCGGGAATACCTTTCTTTCACTTCTCTACCTAATAAACCCTAGCCATCCTTTAAGTTCTAATTTCAAAACCCACCTCATCAGTGAATCCTCCCTTGGCCATACTAGCGGGAAGTGATCTCTTTCTCTAGTGAATATCTATAGCACATCTTGTCTGCATCCACTCTTATGGTGCTAATCAAATATTTCCTTCTCCAGTAGTTATTTGTTCATTTTTTCCCACTCAACAAATATTTACTGGGTATGCTTGTGCTAGGCAATGTTCTAGCTACTGAGGTCAGATATGATGTTGAATAAGACATCATTCCTTGTTTGCAAGGACTTGCCAATCTAACAAGGGAGACAGGTCAGTTACACAAATAAATATATAAAATTATGATAAGTACACAAAAGAGGTAGGAAGAAAAAATACTGTGACAGTTCATAGGAGGGAGGGATCCCTCTGGGTTGGTTCTATTGGAAAAGACTTAATTGAGTAATGAAGCTATACTTTGAAAGATGGATAGAATTTTAACAGTTGGAAATAGTAGGGATTCTAGAGATAAGGGCTTGGCATTAGCTAAGACTCAGAGGCATGGGATTGGGAGCATTTTTAGGAATGATGAGTAATTCAGATTGCTTGGAGGTAGGGCATATGTAACAGAGCAGTGTTAGATAAGGCAGGAAGGGTAAGTTGGAATCAGATCATGGAGGGCTTTGAATATCACACTAAGCAATTTAGACTTTATGAGATAGGCAGTAGTGGACCACTGAAAGTTTCTGAGTGGAGAGATACATAATGAGAACAGTGTGTTGAGAAATTTCACCTGTCAGTGTTTTATACCATAGTATGTAGGAGGTGGGAAAGGGGTGAATAACAGATACTGGGGAGGATTTGCCAAGTGATTGGATGGGGGTGGGGTGAAATAGAGGAAGAAAGTCCTCTTGATTGTGAGATTTCGAAGATAAGTGATGGGGGTGGGGGTGGGAAAGGGAATGGTGGAACTATTTGCACAGAGTCTAGGCACTACTCTCTCCCTCCCGATCTTCTTAAGGGTACCAGACAATCCTGGGGGAGGCATGAAATCTAACCTGCCTGGCTTTCCAGGCAGTGAGGGTTGGAGTGAATCTGTGTCTTATCAAGAAGATAAATGGAATTTTTGTTGTTAAAGAAATAAAAATAAAAATAGGGAAGTCAGGTGAGGATACACATTACATTGCACTCAGTAAGTAGAATAGTTATTTGGAGATAGTCTTATTCATCTCCTTACTCCCCAATTAGATTGTAAGCTTCTAGAGTACATCTCTGTATGCTTGTCAGTGCCCCTAGCTAATGCCTTGCCCATATACTATCATGGGATCAAGAAAAGACTTTAGAGGTAGCCTAGTCCAGTCTCATTTTGCAGATGAGGAAACCAAAGTCCATGGATGCTCAGTAACTAGAACAAACTCAAACAGGTAACGAATAGCAGAGGTAGGTTTTGAACTCACTTTCTGACTCTGAAGCCAGCACTCATTCTACTAAACCATACTCATGGTTAATGGTGGGGTAGAGGCTCTGGGTAACCCCTTGAACTCTGACTAAATCTTCCCACTTGATGAAGCATTTGCCTGAGGCCATAAATTTTCATTATAGCTAGGCCCAAATCTCTGCTACTGTTAACCCAGCCTGGCCTTCCATTGTCCAGCTACTTCCCACCCTTGATCCTATCAAAATATCTATACCCAAATCTGTCACCCTTAAACTAGCCTATAGCTCTCCATAGTCTGTCATTTCCAGGTAGCCTTCAGCTATTTCCCACCCTTAATCTCATTGCTGGAGTCTGACCTCAGTACCCTCAAGATCCTCCTTAGACTCCTCCTCAAGAGCCTCCCCAAGCCCACCTCTAGACCACCCCTAAATCCTCCTACAATCTTTCTGTATATAAGATCCATCTTGCCTCCATGAAGGGACTGAGATTAAATCTAGCTCAGACTCAGTCTGTATCAGATTATTCTGGCCTGCCTGTCCAGTACAAGTGTCACAGATACTTAGGCTCCTTAAGAATCTACCCATTATGGCAAATCCTTAATAAACTTTGCTTTACTTTGGCTGAGAGAAGACTTGAGTTGAATTCATTCGGTAGGACCTGGCAAGTTGGTATTTTGCAGTCTTGTGCACCCCTAAACCTTAAACCTCAACAGTTAATGCTTTGTTTTGATTCTTCCTCAGCTTTTAGTAGTGTTAGACCCCTCAAACAACATAGTTGAACTCAATTAATTATCCCCTTCTCTGAGTCAATTAACCTGAAGTTATGTATATCATATGCTTCCCAAATAATTTACCCACCCCCTTAATCTTCTCGTCACTGATTACTATTCCCTGTTCTGATGTGTTCAAATAACTGATGAAGATGCTTTGGCTGAATATGGAGGAAGGTAACACTGGGGAAATCCACAGGGTGGAGGGGGAAGTGTCTAGGAACAGTGAGACTAAATTTGGATAGGGTTTTATAGCATCTCCATTTCCCAGTTTCTTCATTTACCCTCTTCCCAAAAATAGAGGGAGATACTTGATCAAATAAAAGGAGTCTGTCCTTTCTTTCCCAATCCTTACTCTTGCAGTCACTCAGTGGGGTAGGTAGATACAGTAATGGGAAAGGGACTCTTTCCTTCTCACTTTGCCTAGTACTGGCAAGCAACTACCAATTTGTCAACCATGTGGCTTACCTACCAATAGCTGCTTAATCTAGAAAGCTGCTGGGGATTTCCCTCTCCTCTACCCCTTTACTCTCATTACCATATCTCCCAGCTTTAAGACCCTGAGGGAGCATGGGACTTCCCTCTTTTGAGGCATCTTCCCCAAGCCCCACCCCCAGTGCTACAGTTCCCTATTTCTCAAACTCTAGCGCCTGGGGGTGGTAGGGATGGTTCTGTGATGGCAGAGGGGAAGGAGGTGAGAGTAAAAGGTGAGAGGGAGAAAAGTTCAATGAATGGGGGAAAAGGGAGAGAAAATCCCGTTCTATCAGTTCCACATAACTTTTAATCTACTTATGTACCTCCTCCCTCATTGCTGAGTCTGTGGGTGGGCAGTGATGAAGGAGAAGTTATGACATTCTCAAAGTTATTGTTTGTCCTTCGTTCTCAAAGAAGACCATGACACCATGATGCCGTGACTTGCAAGTGAGTTGGAATTAAGTGAGGGAGGGCTGTGCAAAGTCCCCAGCCTCACTCCCTCTGGAGCCATCTGGGTCCAGTGGTAAGATATAGATCAGAATGACTAAAGATGACCCTGGATGCAGTGGAAGACCTAGGCCTTTTTAAGCTAAGGTCTTTAATAGGTCTCAGTTTGACTGGGGCAATGCCCATTCAATTAATGTCAGGTAAGAAATGAGGCAAAGAATGGCCTCTTTGACCTAGTCCAAAAACAATCAATCTGGGAGGGGAAGAGCTTTAGGGTTTTGGATCAAATCAGAAACAATTGCTATTTCCACTCAGTTTGAGCCACCGGAGGCCAAACAACGACCAAGTGAGACTTGGGCTGGGACGTATTGTTGTTTAATCAATGAGAGCCAGAGTGATTTGGGTTTAAGGCATGGTCATTAAGAAAGAAATCTATCTGGTAAACCCAATATATTTTGTGAGGTTTCAGCTATCAAAATGTATATTTCTTTGGGAAGAGCATCTGTAGCTAATGATATAATTCCCTATGTGAACAGAGGGAGAGGAGGGAGGTAGAGGAAGAAAGGAGGGAAGAAGGAAGGAAGGAAGGAAGGAAGGAAGGAAGGAAGGAAGGAAGGAAGGAAGGAAGGAAGGAAGGAAGGAAGGAAGAAGGAAGGAAGGAAGGAAGAAGGAAGGAAGGAGCCATGTTGCTCAGCTGGAACTGGCCCAGCTGGGTCCTCAGTGAGACAGCTACTACTCCTCACAGGTTGTTGGGTCCTTCATGCTTGAAGAGGACCATGACATCATGATGCCATAACTAGCAGGTGAATTGGATTTAAGTGAGGCAGGGCTATTTGGAATCACTAGCCTCACTCTTTTCTCTGGAGTCATCTGGATCCAGTGGCAAGATATAGATGAGGATGACTGGAGATGGTCCTGGATGCAGTGGGAGTCCTTGGCCTTTTAAGCTTTTTTTCTTCAATGGGTCTCAGTTTGACTAACTCTCATAGAGTGAGGGAGAAGGAGGAGGAGGGAGAAAGGGAACTTCTTCATCACTGCTCCTCTGTATTTATCACAGCACTCTCCTCACTGTTTCAAGTTTTCCTCACCCTTAGCCCCTAGACCCCTTATTCTCTATCTCCCTAGCCTAATCCTTAATCCTCATGCTAGAGTTCCTACCTCATGTCTGCACCCTTGATGTTCCTAACCTCAATCTTATCCTCACCTAAAAGACTCTGCCTTAGGCCATAGGAGCCATCAGTGCCACCATAATAGGGAGTTTTGGGGGTAGGGAGTACAGGGAAGTCTTTGTTGCTGGAGCTTCAGTGAGGAGCTGTGTTCCTGGGTACCAAACTACTTTTCCTGCAGACACATTGTTGCACAGGACAGTTAATTCGTTAAGAGTACAATACCCCACTTTAGATATGTTTTGCAGGTTGGACTGGAAATGGAGAATCCTAGGATTTAGAAATAGAATAGGACTCAGAGATCATCTGGTCCAATTCTTTTGTTTTTTCAGAGGAGAAAATAGAGACCCAGGAAATTTAAGTGGCTTTCCCTAGACATCAGCCATCTTCATCGGAGCAAAGCTGGAGTCTTCTCAGTCCAAATTCAGTGTTCTTTTCACTAGATTCTGCCAAATTCAAAATTATTCCTCTATTTCTCTGTAAAAATTTTAAGCTTTTGGGGCACAGCCCTATTTCTAAATTGTGATATATTGTTAAAGTGCTGAGTTGCTGTGATAAGGGCTACTGAAAGGAATTTAGAGATAGCCATAGCCCATGCCACTAATCTCACAACCCAGGCCTAATAATAATTACTGACATTTCTATTGTGCTTTATTGTTGACAGAGTGCATTATTTTACTTTATCCTCAAAACAACCCTGTGAGGTAAGTACTCAAGGTATTACTTATTACTCAGATCACATGGATGAGAAAACTGAAGGTCAGATGGAGGTTATATGACTAGCTGTGGTCACAAAAGCTAATACTACCTTACTAGAGCGAAAGAATTAAAACCCAGATAAGGGGAATATTGATTTATAGTTGGAAGGGACCTTTAGGTTCATCTCTGATAATTCCCTCATTTTATAGATGAAGAACCTGCTGGTATATATACTGGTAGGTAATGGGTAGAGCTATGATTTATAGGCAACAAATAGCATGGTGGATAGAACGTTAGACATCGAGTCAGGAAGACCTGAGTACAAATCATGCCTCAAACACTTATTAGCTGGGGCAGCTAGGTGGTTCTGTGGATAGTGCATTGACCCTGGAGTCAGGAGGATCTGAGTTCAAATCCAGCCTCACACACTTGACACATTAACTCTGTGACCCTGGGCAAGTCACTTACCCTTGGCCTCAGTTTTCTCATCTATAAAACCTACTTCCAGGGTTATTGTGAGGATAAAATAAAATAATATTTATAAAGCTCTTTGTAAACCTTAAAGTGCTATATAAATGCCATTTTTGTTGTTGTTATTCAAACTCCAGTCCTTTGACTACAAATCCAGAATTCTTTCATTGTTCTACATTGCTCTGACTCCCACATCTGCTAATTCCAGATCTCTCCTAACTCTAAGACTAGTGTTTTTCTACAGAGTAGACCCAAGAATGGTTAAACTCAACATCTAAGCAGGTCTGCTCCAATGCGAGGGTTTGCTAGAGGTCTGCTCTAAATGCTAAAAACTTTGGAGTTGCCTTTGAAAATTTTGAAATAGCAAGTCCTCCAATTTCCATCCTTTTCTTTGATTTAAACCTACTAACATAGTAGAAGATATAGTTGGAATAGAACTTTGCAAAGAAACTTATAAACCCATCCCTGAGCGTAGTATGGACAAAATAAAATACTCAATTTAAAACACAGATCTGAGTGCCATCCCTCCCCCCCCCCCCCCCCCCCCCCCCCCTCCCCCCCCCCCCCCC
>NW_027187308.1:5515299-5530618 GCF_028583685.1 Petaurus breviceps papuanus | reverse complement strand
CCCCCCCCATCCTAAATCACCTAAGGGACTGCTTTGGATGCTTCAATAGTTTTGTAGGAAACCTACCATACCTCTTCTAAATTACCCAGGGTGCCTGTCATATTTATCTTTAAAGTAACAAAAATTTAATGCAACATTTGGCAATAACGGAAGAACAAATAGGGTCAGATTCCAGAACTAATCCCAATGGCAATGTAAAATATATTGCTTAATGCACTTAATTTTACAAATATTTTAATATTTTATTTTTCCAATTACATGTTAAAATAATTTTAACAATTGTTTTTTTTTTAAAATGTTTAGTTCTACATTCTCTCCCTCCTCTCCCCCCTCATTGAGAAGCAAGTAACTTGATATAGGTAATACATGTATAGTCATGCAAAACATATTTCCCTATTATTCATGTTGTAAAAGAAAACAGAGACCATAAACAAAAACCATGAAAAATAAAGTTAAAAATAATATGCTTCAATCTGACTCCATCAGTTCTTTCTCTGGAATTAGAGTGTACTTTTCATCATAAGTCCTTCCGATCTTGAATCTTAATATTAATGGGAGTAATTAAGTTGTAATTAACTAAGGAGTAATTAATGGGAGTAATCAGTTGCAGTTGATCTTCATATAATATAGCTGTTTCTGTGTATAATACTCTCCTGGTTCTGCTCACTTTACTTTGCATCAGTTGATATAAGTCTTTCCAGGTTTTTTCTGAAACCATTGTACTCATGATTTCTTATATGATACTCTTATTTAAAAAAAATCTTTTACATTCTCTCTTTGTATTTCTCTTTTTGTCAGTTTGTGGACTCTTCTCCTATTTGCTCCCCCTGCTCCCATCCACCTTTATTTTCTCTCATCAAAGAATTTTCAAGTCTTCAGTTGTAAAATCTCCTATATCATCACAGCATTCACAGAATAACAGCAATTGGAATTGGATTCCAATAGCAATTGGAAGGGATCTCAAAGAACAATTATTTTAACCTGTATTTAAATAAGAACCCCCATTAATAAAGAGATCAAGACTCTACTTGATAACTTTCAGTTATAGGACACTTATTATCCTTTTAGTTGTCTTTAAGACATTTCTGATTATTTGGAAACTTTTCCTTATATAGTACTAAAATAAAATATAGCCTAGTTCTGTTCTCTGGGGTTCAGCAGAACAAGTTTTCCAACCTAATCCTACCCCCCCCCACCCCAGGAATCTTGGTTGACTATTTTGAATCATTAGTCCCCTCTTTTCTCCAAGATGACCATGCCCAATCTGTTCTACTAAGCCTCATATGGTGCTGTCTTTAGTCTCTTCTGTCACTTTGGGTCAGTTACCCATTTTTTGTTTTTCATTTGTAGAGGCAGGAAGAAAAACATTCTCCATTTTACTGAGTAGAGATTTAAACATAGACTGGTTCAGTGAGTTGTCAAGATAACAAAATGAGTCAACTATTCAATTAAAAAAAATAAAAACAAATGACAATAGGTAACAATAACAAGGAAGTCAACATACCTTAACTATTCTATGAATAGAATAGAAAAAATGGAACAGACTTAATCCTGTTTTGCTTCCTTTTTGAAAAGAAAATCTATATGCTCTTCTAGGGATTATCAATCTGAAATTAAAACTTGGGAAGTTTATAGCACTTGTCTGTTTTCTTTGATGTTAATGTGAAGTCCAGGACCTTCACTTATAGTAAAACAAATTCAGAAACAATGGTATAAGAAAATGATTTTTTTTTTCTTTTTGGAGGGGGGAAGTTAGGGCAATTGGGGTTAGGTGACTTGACCAAAGTTACATGGCTAGTAAGTGTTAAGTGTCTCAGGCTGAGTTTGAACTTAGGTCCTCCTGACTCCAGGACTGACGCTCTGTTCACTGCACCACCTAGCTGCCCAAAGAAAATGAAATTTTTATGAAGTTCAAGTTTGTTTTGGTTTTGCCTTTCTATCATGTGGCACCGAGGGCCCCAATCACATGGGACCTAGATTTACCCTTTGTGGGTAGGCGTTCAGTAAAAACCATAGTTCATAAACCTCTATTGATGTCTTTCCTTCATTAGGCTAACCAGATGACATATTAGTTTAAAGAATAATATGTTAAATTGGACAACATAGCAAAAAAGTAACAAGAAAGATTTCCTCTTCACAGATAATGAGTATATTCTCACATGTATTTTGCTGTGGGTAGGGGAGGAGGGAATGCAGATAGGAAATAATTGAAAGTTGCACATGTAGAGAAGATATATGACCAAGGAACATGAATAGCTTGAACAATTCTTGTCACTGATTCTACAGAAGTGCTAATGTCCAGGAGTGATGCAATTGTTCTGTTAACTACTTCTGCCTTCTGATCTTCTGTCCTGATAAGGCTTCTTTAGCTCTACTGTGAAGCTGACCCCAGCCATCTATGCTCAGCTATTTATCAAGAAAAGCCAGTAGGCATTTTTCAGTGTTTTTTTTTAACTGTTGATTCTGAGATGACACCTGCAAATTCAATCCCTTATTTGTCTTACAGTGAGAATATTTCTTCCAACACATTCCTACTTCCATGATACTAATTATTGCCTATTCAAGTCACCATTCCCTGAGCTTCAGTGAGCAAGACTAAAGTGGCAAATCGGACTTAAATTACTGTAAGCAACAAAAATCACTGCCCTCCCTGTAATTACTCAGCTTTGAACATGTATATCTTCTCAGCCATAATTTTGTCATTAGATATTGAATTGAAATCAGTTCAATTCAATAAGCATCAATTAAAGCACTGTGAATAATACTAGCTAACATTTTATGGTGATTTAAGATTACAAAGGTTTTAAAAAATCTTATTTGATCCTTATAAATCAGTGAAGTAGGGAGAGGGACTAGATGTGATAATCATTAATATTGTGAAATCCCTTAATGACGAAATTCCTTCTTCCAGTGAAGGTTAGCACCATCTCTGCAACCCATGGCCTAAGAGACTTACTCAGAGTACTGAGAAAATAACCAACTTTCCCTGCATCATATAGCCAGTAAGTTTCACAGGTAAGACTTGACCCCTTGTCTTGGTCCCATTTTGGCTTTCTGTTCCCTAAGTTATGCTGCCTCTCATAGGAGGATAACAAGATCATGTATTTAGAGCTGGAAGGGATCTTACAGGATATCTAGTTCTACCCTTTCATTTCATGGATAAGGAAGCTGAGACCTGGGCAGATTGACTTGTTTAAGGTCACAAAGGCAGTAGAAGCAGCTGAGTGCTATAGAATACAGTGTGCTAGACATGAAGCCAGGAAGACCAAAGTTCAAATCTTGTCTGGAACACTTATTAAGTGTGGGACCCTGGGCAAGTCACTTGACTTTGATCTGCCTCAGTTTCCTCATTCTGCAAAATGGGTATAATAATAGCACCTATCATGTTTGTTGTGAGGATAAACAGAGGTGATATTTTTAAAGTGCTTTACAAATCTTAAATCATTAAATAAATGCTAGCCATCATTATCATTATTAGTAATAGTAGTGAAAAAGCTGGGATTTGAATTTATGTCACTTGAAGGTTAGTTCTATGAATATAAGTATTATTACTCACATGTATTATTTCATCTATTGACCCAAAGGGGATTCCCCTTCATTGGTAGTCTTCAGGCAGAACTTGGATGCTCTGTTGGTTATTGTAATGATTCCTTTTGGGATGGTAAAGGGAAGGGAATAAGCATTTACATAGCATCTATTACACACCAGGCACTGTGCTAAGTTCTTTATAAATATCTTTCAAGGTGGGTATTGTTATTATTCTCATTTTATAATTGAGCAAACTGAGTCAACCTGAGGTTAAGTGACTTGCCCAGGGTCACACAGCTAGTAACTGTCACAGGCTGGATTGGAACTGATTACAGGCCCAATGCTCTAGCCACTGACCGCTTAGCTGCTTCTCTGTATAGCAACCCATCAGATGGCTCACCTACTTCCTTCCAATTCTGAAGTTTTGTGAGTGTCCCTGTTTAAGAAAACTGAGCCTTAGGTTCAATGATTCCCCTCCCCCTCTCCCCCCAGGTCTTTCTCACAGTTAATAAATAGAAGAGCTGGATCTTGCATTAAGTTTCATAGACTCTTAAGTCCAGTGCTTTTTCAGGTATATTAAGCTACAGGGCAGTAGATAGTGTGCCCTGCCTGGAGTCAGGAAGACCCATCTTCCTGAGTTCAAATCTGGCCTCAGACACTTACTAGTTTGGAAAATAAGCTGGAGAAGGAAATGGCAAAGCACTCCAGTATCTTTGCCAAGAAAACCCCAAATGGAGTCATGAAAAGTCAGACTTAACTAAACAACAACAAGCTGCATTTATGCCACTGTGATTATCTTTCTTTTACCAATATTTCCATCCTCAACCCATCCCCCATTTGTTTTTAAGATGAATACTAGTTAATTTTAAGAAAGGAACATAAAACTTCATATATATATGTATATATATATATGTGTGTATATATATATATATATATATATATATATATATACAGAGGGAGAGAGATTTAACAATACATAATTTTAATAATTGGGCTGCAAGAGGCGGCCAGGTGGCTCAGCGAGTAAGAGCACTGGCCCCCAGTATCAGGATGACCTGGGGATCGAATCTGGGCTCTGATACTTAGCACCACACCCAGAAATAACTGTCCATGTAACCTTGAGCAAGTTACTTAACCCCAATTGCTTAAAAAAAATAATTGGGCTGCAAATTCTTCTTTTACACACTTGTTACATGCAGTGCAAATGAACTACAGAACTCACATATCTGTGCTTCTCAGATAACCTGGTCTTGTAATTAGATTTCTTAAAAAATAGGTGGATGTCATTAAAGCAATAGCCAAAGAAAATCTTTTCCTGCCTATACTACTCCAAAGCAAAAAGTCAGGCTCTTTGTGACACTTAACTTTTTTTTTTTTTGTAATGTGAGAGCAACAAAATGAATTAACTCTTGTTCCTTTGCTTGGTATTTCATAAGCATCTCAAACTCAGTATGTCCACCATAAAACTCATTATCTTTCCTCTCAGGCTCTTCCTCCTCTGAATTTCTCTATTACTATTGAGGTCACCAGCATTTCCCCAACCACCCAGGATTGCAACCTTGGTGTCAGATTCAGCTTTTTACTTTTACCCCATCGATTTGATCAGTCGCTGGTCATTTCTACATTCACAGCATTGTTTACATTTCTCCACTCACACAGCTACCACTATGGTATAAGCCCTTATCATAGACTGATTTATGAAGGTGAGCATTTGAGTCCCTGGCACTTAGTAGGGAGTTAATAAGTGTTCATTGAATAATAAATGCTCCCTCTATCAGTCTATAACTTAGTAAATATATTAGAAGGTATCTGCTAAGGCATGGGGAGATTAAGTAGCTTGTGGGCAGCATCACAAATCTCATCAGTATCAGAGGTGGGATCTGAATTCAGATCTTTCTTTGACTCCAAGCCCAGTATTCTATCTGTCACCCACTGCATCTCAGGCTATCACCAATTGTTTTGACTTAAGTCTTGACCCTGAACTTCTCTGATTTTGGAGGAGAAAGTGAGGCTGACAACTTTGCATAGCTCTGTCTTACTTAAATCCATTTTACCCACAAGTCTGATATCACCCTCATAATGTCATTGGTCCTCTTGGAGAACAAAGGATGAACAACAAAAAAGGTAATATCTGCTAAGCCAGGCTACCTCCACCCAGATCTAACAATTCTTAAATTGAGAGAAGTGGGATGAGTTACAAAGGGAAATTCTAATCAGGGTCTCTTTCAACCGAATGTTATAAAAATATGCTTGATCTGGTGTCACGAGACAACTGTATGTAAATTCCTTGTCTGATGTTTGTTACTTGACTTGACTTGACTAGCTGTATGACCATGGTGCCACCTCACGAAGCCTCAGTTTCACAAACATAATGATATTTTTAGCACCTTCCTCCTCTGGTTGTTGTAAGGGACAAATGAGATAGCATATGTAAAGTATGTACTTTTTAAACCTTAAAATACTATGTAAATATGAGTCATTAATATGATTAAGGATCACAATAAGTTGATATCAGTTTAAGATCACTAAGAAAGATATTAACTTTTAATTACACAATTTTTTTCTTAAAAAAGATGACTAAATACCATAGAATTATTTTTTTTTGGGGGGGGCAGATCTGTGATTTTTTTTTTTTTTTTTGGTATGGGAACTGGTGAGGAAACTGCTTGTACCAGTATTAGTGGTATTTTTAGATACCATACAGCAGACTGATAAAAATAGGGTAATACATAGAAGTGAATGGGGCTGTGACAGTGGGCAAAATTATATTGAGTTCAGCACTTTGAAAATGAAAGCTATATTTCATGTAACTGCCCTCATTAGCAAGATGGTACAATATGAGAAGTGGTAAGAATGCCCTACCAGAATCAAAATTCGAATTTATCTTGTGGTTTTTTTATCTTGTCAATGACACCATTGACTTCAAGGAAGGTACATGAGAATCAAATGACCCTCTACACATTCCCACTGCCCCATTGTCACCCCAACCCATGGGGAATTTGGTTTGGTGGTGAACACAAGCTTCAGGGTGGCAGGGTTGTCAAGTCATTTAGATAATTTGTCACAAGGAAAAAACTACCACCTGTGGTTCATGGGTGAATCATGCCAGCTTCCCAGTTGAAATTTTTGACTCAATCATATTACATGACTGACTCATCTTCTGGAGTTTTGGACTGGGTAGACAATAAAGAAAGAGTGAATGATCAGCTAGAGGAACAGTGGGGCAAGGAATAGAAAAAGAAAATACCTGGCCAGTCAAAGGGTTTCTGCTCTGGCAGTGTTTGGCAAAGGCAAGGTTGTATTTGAGAAATCTAATGAATGAGATTGGGTAGCTAGATGGTGCAGTGGATGGAGAACTATGCTTAGAATTAGGAAGATTCATCCTCCTGAGTTCAAATCTGGCCTCAGACACTTACTAGCTGTGTGACCTTGGATGAGTCACTTAATCCTGTTTGTCTCAGTTTCCTCATCTGTAAAATGAGATGATGAAGGAAATGGCAAACCATTCCAGTATCTTTGCCAAAAAAACCTCAAATGGGGTCATGAAGAATAGAACATGACCGAAACAATTTAACAACAATGAATGAAATTAAACTCTCATTTGACAATTTTTTGCTGAATGCTTTCTTTGTGTGCTGAAGTAGGGTTTGGCAGCCCAAAAGATGATTTTAAGTGGCATGATAGCTGAGGTTGTTAGGAGAGGCAGGTACAGGTATATGCACAATAGGAAAAAGGCTGCCAAATCATCTTTCCTTTTCTCTGAATCAGGCATTTTAAATGGCACAGAAAAGGCAGCCCAGAGGGGCTGAGTTACTTGACCAAAGTTACATAACAAGTGGATGGATGACAGACTTTCTGTCTCCTACCCCCAATGTTCTTCATGCTTCATAGTTTTCCCTATCTCATTCCCTCAAAAAGTAATGGATGACTTATGTTAATGAAGTTTCCATGGAAACTACCTCTTCTGGGGTGGATGACAGTGGTAGGACACCAGGAAAGTGTCACCTGATTCCATTTTTCTAAAGGTTGGCATGGGACTTAGTGAAAGAAAACTTTTTAAAGTCATTTTTCAATCGTATCTGATTCTTCATGATCCCATTTGGGATTTTCTTGGCAAAGATACAGGAGTAGTTTGCCATTTTCTTCTCTGGCTCATTTTAAATATGAGGAAACTGAGGCAAACAGGGTTGAGTGACTTGTCCAAGGTCACACAGCTAGTAAGTGTCTGAGTCAGATTTGAACTCAGGAAGATGAGTCTTCCAGACTTCAGACCTGGTGCTCTATCCACTGTATCACCTAGCTGCTCCACAAGAGAACTAGTAAACAACAACTCTTCTGGAATGGGTTTGTGCCTTGTCTTTTTTGGACCTGAAGTTAATGTCGACTCCATTACTGTTTCTATTTTTGTTCTTTTGTCTTTTTTGTGGGGAGTCAAGTAATAGCTGACAATTTTGCCATTCCTTGCACCTGGGAAAAAGTCCATGCTAGACTATTATTTGTATAGTCCTCTTTGCCCTACTATATATTCCAGAGAAAACCAATGTAAGTCTAATTGAAAATGAAAGACAAGGGGTGGCTAGATGGTGCAGTGAGTAGAGCACCAGGCCTGGAGTCAGGAAGACCTGAGTTCAAATGTGACCTCAGACACGTAACACCAAAAAACTAGCCATGTGACCTTGGGCAAGTCACTTAACCCCAATTGCCCTCCAAAAAAAAAAAGGCAAAAAAAAAAGAAAATGAAAGACAAAAAGTTAAACCAAAAAATGTTAAAGCAGTGTAAAGAATGAAATAAACAATTCTACATCAACTGAAAACTATACTACAGAAGAATGAATAGCAAGAGAATAAAAGGAGAGAGGAGAACTCAGAGTAACAGTTTGGGACCCTATTATAGTAGGTTAAAGTCAAAATTAAGGATGCCTTGAATGTAAGGTTAAATGTTCAGACAATGGGAAGTCAGAATAACCTGAGTTATTATTGTAGATACAAATGAGGATGAATACAAGCCAAATGCCGGATATTTTAAAGCTTTAAAAAAAATAGCAACCCACATACCAGATTATGTTCTGGATCATTGCAAAAGAAATTACCTCTACCAACAAATCACAAGGTGATGGAAGGAAAAAGCTTTTCTCCCTCATTAAGAGTTTAGTCATAAAGTAAGAACTGTGGGGAGACAGGGCATATAAAATTATCATTGATGCCATTGTCACCAGAAATTTGATGAGGTTTTTTAAAAAAGTTTTTTTTTTTAAATGTATCACTAGATTCTCTTCCGTTTATACCAGTGAGGATTCTTTTTTTTTTTTTTTTGGACCTTTAAAAAAATTTTTTTTTGGACCCATGAAAAAGTACCCTGTAAGGTCTGTATCTAAATTTGACACTGGGTTTTACTCTCTTTAGCTTTCCTGCTCAGGAAGGACCCTTCCTTGTGACACCAGTTCCACTGTGTTTACCTCTAGTGTGAATCAGTGGCTGTGGTACAGGCATAGTCAGCCTATGACAGGATTTACCCTCCTCTGACTAAGGGGAAGACACTGGAACAACAAGGGGAATCTGGAAGATCCAGAGGCTATTTTTTCCCTCTCTCTTCTCTGTCCTTTTTTCATTGAAGATTAGAGATTAGAGGCATCTCTGGAGTTAGCTTATTTGGTTGCTGTTTTGGGGCATTTGCTTTGTGAAACTTCTGCACCAAGCCCCTGTTACCTCACAACTAGACTGTGAAAATTGTCTCCCAATAACTCCTTCTGGTTCCAATTCATCCTAAATGTTGTCAGTTTTAATCTTTTTAAAATATTATTCTGAGCACAATATTCCCCCTCTTCCAAAATCTTCAATGACTTCCCATTGTCTAAACATTTAATTTTACATTCAAGGCATCCTCAATTTTTATTTTAACCTACTATAATAGGGTCCCAAACTATTACTCTGAGTTCTCTTCTCTCCTTTATTCTCTTGCTATTCACTCTTCTGTAGTATAGTTTTCAGTGATGTAGAATTGCTTAGTTCATTCTTTACACTGCTTTAACACTTTTTGGTTTAACTTTTTGTCTTTCATTTTCAATTGGAATTCTGGACTCTGAGTAGACATTAAAGAAAGAGTAATTGATCAGCCAGAGATACAGATGGAACCTTAATTGTTGTTTAAGGTGTCAAGAATTCTGAGATAATTCTATTTCCCATTCTAAATGTTTCTTTATGGGGTGGCCAGGTGGCTCATCGAGTAAGAGCACTGGCTCCAGTGTTGGGATGACCTGGATCAAATCCGGGCTCAGATACTCAGCACCACACCCAGAAATAACTGGCCGTGTAACCTTGAGCAAGTTACTTAACCCCGATTGCTTATAAAAATAAAATAAATGTTTCTTTATGTGTTGATTTTAATTGAGAAATATGGTGTTCAAGTTTTCAACTATGCTTCCAGCTAAATATTGATATGCAACATTCTAATAGCTTTTCATACCCTTTAATAGTTTTCTAGTCATTTCTGTCATGGTTGTATCTGATGCTTATCCTTACCAGTGTTCCTAAATGCTTCCATCACAAAAACTATGTGAGGTAGACTTAAAATTCCCATTTTTCAGATATTAGTCTTTCTAAAAATTAATTATTACCAAATAAACTGCTTTTATTTTCCCCTTCTGGTTTTGCTTCTAATTCTCCAGATTTTATCACCATGACTCAGCTGCCTTTTCACTCTGGAACATCTCTTTGTCATGCTGGCCCCCTTCTCTCACTGATGTATTCCTTTTGAATGGTCTTTATTTTGTGGTTAAGCTCAAATGAGGGTTTGTTTCAAAATTCCATTCTTAGTATGCCCATTTCCTTTTAAAAAATATTTGAGGCATTGGAGTGAACTTTGCCTCCCATTTCATTATAAATCAACATGTGTAGAGTGTGTTACATATCCATTTCGATGCCTCAAGGTTTTTCAACTTTTCCCTTTTCAGATTCCTGTAAATCTTTAATTTCTGCTCTTAAGTTAACCTCAGTTTAAGAAAACAGTTACTTTGAATAGTACACCGATATGTAATATGTTGTATAAATTTGACCTGATGTCATTGAAAAAAATTCTGAATAAAGTCCTTGCCTGTAACTGCAAGATCTGTTTCAAATTTTCCAATCTGTTTCCAGTGCAGTATGGGCACATAATGAAAGTATTCATATCTTCAGTCTGTTTCTTGAACATACATAGTCTGCCCATTTTAATGGTCAGTGCCATTTAAGCTAACACATTTCCATTGGGTGGTGCTTTACTGTTTCTCTGATTTGCTCACTGTCTTTGAATCTTGCCTTCTTGTGGCATTAGAATACAAAGAAGCACAATTTGTTCCTCTGTCATTGGTGTCAATCTAATCATCAGTATGGTTTCAAGTAAGACCAGCCTGGCATGGCTGAGATGATTAATCTCTTTCTTAGATTCGTAAGAGTAGTTATGTCACAATGACTATAGTGCTAAGTCAGTCAGTGATATCACCAAAGCACAGTTGGCCAATATTCATGTTTCCTGCCAGGAATATGTATGTGTATGTATGCATGTATGTATGTATAGCTATGTAGATATAGACTGTAAAATAACCTGGAGATGATGGTCCAGTATAGTTTATTGGTTGAGTTCTTGGATATAAATATAGATTATAGATGTAGATATAAATATGGATATAGATATAGATATAAACTGCAGAATATTCTGGAGAACTCAATCAATAGACTTCACTGTACCAATACTGAAACATTGCCCAGTCTTCCAGACATAATATTGATCATAAAAACTTAAGATCCATGTTTGTTGTGGATATCATCTTATCAAATATCTTTAGATACATTGCTATGTATATGTAACATTTGTATTTTATGGAATTCCATATATGTATATATCTAAATATAAATTTAAATAAATATGTGTGTATACACATATACTCACATGTATATGTGTGTACACATATATGTGTGTATATCCCACATACATACACACTCACTTATTATGAAGATTTGTCATTTATCAGTACATGAAAGATAGTGAATTTTTGATGTATAATTCTGACCATGAGGCCACGTCTGGGTAGGGATTGAGAAGGAGCAAAATTTTTGTAGCCTATAGTGATGTCAACCAGTCAGTCATTAAACATTTATTGAGCACCTACTATGTACCAGTAATTGTGCAGTGAATTACACAGTCTCTACTATTCTTACATAATCACCATTGGTCACTAAGTCTTGATGTCTTTAAGATAACTATTTGGGGACAGCTAGGTGACACAGAGAATAGAGCATCAGCCCTGGAGTTAGGAGGACTTGAGTCCAAATCTGGCCTCAGACACTTCACACTCACTAGCTGTGTGACCTTGGGCAGGTCACTTAACCCCAAATGCCCTGCCTTCCCCCCTCCAAAAAGCAAAAAAAAAAAAATAAAAAAGGTAACTGTTTGGTTGTTTCTGGTGGTGATGATCTGGTCTTAAATTTTCATGATGAGCCTCTTCATTTCCACAAATAATATGAAAGTGAGAAAAAGAAAAAGTATTTGTTATTGAAAATATTCTCTTAGAGTAGGGGTGGGGAACCTGCAGCCTTGAGGCCCTGTGGGGCTTTCTAGGTCCTCAAGTGTGGCCCTTTGACTGAATCTAAACTTCACAGAACAAATCCCCTCAACAAAAGGATTTGTCCTGTAAAACATGGACTCAGTGAAAAGGCAAATCCAAGGACCTACAAGGCCACATGTGGCCTTGAAACCTTCCCCACCCCAGACAAACCACTAAGTCAAATTGAGCCATGGGCAAAAACTTCACACTGGGTTGAGGCATTGGTTAGTAACTGTAGTTTTAGATTGGAGCTGAGACTTGGTATTGGTAAATGTGGTCACTTAATAAGGAGTTCTTCCAACATCAAGCTCAGACCCCATCAGACTTTGCAAGCCAGAAAATAATTATTATTGTTGTTGCTACTATTATTATTACTGGGACCATTAAGATCCCCTTAACATGTGGAATTCTATTCTTTACATGCAGTACCCCATTATATGTGGGAGTTCTATGTCAATAATATTTTTCCAAGAACAATATGGTTCTTTTCAGACCTGAATGGCAATTCTCTTTAACATACAAATGTGTATTGTGAATCCTTGAAAAAAAAATATATGATCATTGTGGTGTAGTGTCCAGAGCACTAGATTTGGAATCAGAAGAACTGGGTGTTATTCTTGGCTCTAACACTTACTAATTGTGTGATTCCTTGCAAATCATTTCACCTGAGTCTCAGTTTCCAATGGGGATGTTACTACTTGTATTGGATGAGGAAAATGCTTTTTCAAACAGTAAAGTAACATACAACTATGAGTTATGAGCTGAATGTGAGGGACAAAAGCTGTCTATCTTGATTTGTTGAAGCTGTGGTAGGCATAGACCCTACTAGGAATCTAAGAACCTTTTTAAAATTGACATTGTTTCTGAATCAGCAGCTACTGGTGTAATGTTGGGATATAAGATCTGTCCATTAATAGTCTTGATTAGGGGAAGCTTGTTTTTCAGGAAGGCCCACACCTTTTGTTTCTTTGTAATTAGGCAGTGGGTTAGGAGGGTTGTGATACCCTTTGACTCTGAAGAAGGGTATATGTACTCTGAGGCTAGCATTTTGCTTTAGGGCTCACTCATTGGAAGAGTGTTCTTGTGATTTGACCAGATGAGACTCTGGGTAGCCATTACAGAGCCCCCGGCTTTGAAAAACCCAGATATTGGTGCTTCTCTCTGTGGTGACTATGTATGTACTGCCTTGGTCAGACAGTTGGATCTGTCTGTTGATCTGTGCTAATTTCTAAGACAGTTAGAAGCCCTGTCTGTTTGCTGGTCTTTATTTCTCTGCTTGTATTTTCTCTGAAGTTCAGGGTGCTGACTTTTCCCTGAACTAGTGGATATAATTGAAAAAGATTGTTGACCCCTTAAACAGCTTTCTTTCCTAGTAAAGCAGATCAAAGAACCTGTGCTAGCAACCATCTTAGGTATGCCAGTGTGGTTGCCATTTCAGCTGGTTATGTGGAAATGCACAGAATCACTAAATTATAAAATTTTAACTGGAACAGACAGAAGAGGGCATTTAATCCAACCTGAACTTGACCAAGAATCTCATCTAAAACATACCTGTCAAATAACCAGACAGCCTTTGCTCAAAGACTTCTGAGAAGAACTTCACTCTCCTTGAGGGACCTCATTTCAATTTTGAATACATTGTTGTTGTTCAGTCATTTCAGTTGTGTTCAACTCTTTATGACCTCATTTGGGGTTTTCTTGGCAAAGATGCTGCAGTGGTTTGCCATTTCCTTCTTAAGCTCATTTTAGAGATGAGGAAACTGAGGCAGACAGGGTTAAGTGATTTGTCCAGGGTCACACAAGTAGTAAGTGTCTGAGCACAGATTTGAGCTCAGGAAGATGAGTCTTTCTGACCCCAGGCAGGGCACTCTATACATTGTCAATTAGCTGCCACAGAAATGTGTAGTTCAAATTATAAGAAGTTTTCTTGGAAACCAATTCTAAATATTCCTCTCTGCAATTTTCTCCCATACCAGTATTTCTACACTCTAGTATCAGGTGGAACAAGGGAACTTCTCAAATAATTTGAAGACACTTATCATTCCCCCTCCCCTCCTCCCACTCCTCCAAAATCCATTTCTTCTTTAGGATAAACAATTCCAGTTTCTTTAAATCATGTGGCATGCTCTCAAGACATTTCACCATGCTAGTGGACTTCCCCTGGATGCTCTCCAGACTTTATTAAATGTGGCACACAGCACTGAGAGCAATCACTCCGATGTGGTCTGACCTGGGCATAGTACCCTGGGACTATCCTCTTCCTAGTTTAGGACACAATTTCTTCCTCATAACCTCAGACCACATTAGATTTGCTTATTCATCAACATTAATGAAACTAATGAAACTAAATCATAGCAGAAGTCCACATTTGTTTCAATGAAAGGAAAACTCTAAGGTTTTTGCCTCTGGGTAAGATTCAGATCTTAGTTTTTCTGCTTTTGGCAACTTATTAGTAATTGCCTCATCTTATACTGGAGTTCTTTTTACTATGGCCCATCTTCTAGAACTGGGGCAAGACATAGTTGGGAGTCAGTCCCTACCATCTAACTTCAAGTGATCTCTACAAAGTCTCTCAAGAAGGCTGAAGTACATGCTATCAGCTCTCTAAATTTAAAACCTTTCATAGCTCAGCTCCTTCCTACCTTGCTAGTCTTCTTACTTACATTACTCCTTATACATTACTTCTTACATTACTCCATATACTTTACAATCCAGTTTACCCTCTTGCTGACTCTCACACATGACTCTCTATTTCCCAGCTCCATGCATTTTCATAGCCTGTTACTTATTCTTGGAATTTTTTCCCTCCTCACCTCTGTTTCCTGGTTTCCTTCAAGATTCAGTTCAAATCTCACCTTCTGCACAAGGCATTTCCACCCCCTTCCCCTTTCCCCAGGCAGTACACTGGAAAATGTTTAACAATTGGGTCTCCAGAAAAAAAACAACAACTGTATACATGACACTCTTTTAATTTTAATTTGCATTATTAATATTTTTTCTCTCACTTTTTAAAGTCTAAAGTGGCTACTAACAACAGTAAAAAATAAATCAAGCCCTGTTTTGTGGCCTTTACTGATTGGGGTATAAATGCTTCCTTCTCTGTCTTCCTCACTTTTTCTCTGTTCCCTCCTCCCCTTCTCCTATCCCCTTGCAGGTGCTTTTTCTCTGAGATTACTTCCTATCTCTCTCTCTCTCTCTCTCTCTCTCTCTCT
>NW_027187308.1:5455128-5515199 GCF_028583685.1 Petaurus breviceps papuanus | reverse complement strand
ATATATATATATATATATATATATATATATATATATATATATATATAATATGATTTCTTGCTTGCATATTGTCTCTTCTGTTAGAATGTGAAAGACAGATAACTTTTTTTTTTTTACCTTTAATGGCCCCAGTGCTTAATTACAATGCCTTGCACATGGTTAGCACTTAATAAATCCTTGGTGAATGCTGACCTGTTTACTCTCTAGGGCAGTAGATCCAAGGGTGGATGACTATAGCTGTTACTTCTTATCTAAAAGTGCAATGAGAAAGGCTGAGTGGGGTGCCAGGGGGATGGGGATGCTTTATGGAGTGGGGGTGGGAAAGTGTGGGAGGGGGAAGGGGAGATAATTCATCACAACATCTCCCTTGATGGGGAATTTAGATGTGGACTAGAAAAAGATGACCTCCATCTTTGACACATCTTTTAAGTGATCTTAAAACTGATATAGTTCCTGGAGTCTTACTGATTTCAAATCCTCTTATGCCTTCCAGATTCTCTCATAATGTTAATTTCCAGCTGGAAGTCCTCTGAGGCCATGGTCTGACTTTCTGAAGGCCATGGGCTCACCTCTGTTCCTTTGTTATTAACTTTATTTTATTTATTTTTATTTATTTATTTATTTATTAACAAGTAGTTTCCTAGAAGAACTACTTGATATCATAAATGTATCAAAACTTCAGGGGCAGTGCCCCAACCTGCCTGCAGACCTGCTGAGTTTTGGGAGGGCAGGATTCCTCCTGTCCATTCCAAACTCATGCCACCTGGTCCTCCTTGCTCAGTTCTGCTACTGGAGTCTTGTCCCTTTCCATGAGGGTACCTCTGAGAATGCCCAGCTCTCACACACTCTTCCCTGGGTGGACAGAGAGCATGGCAGTGAGGACCAAGAAGAAGGGAAAAGAAGGGCAAGGGCAAGTGCCTGCCTTATCCTCTTGGACTTAACACTAACCAAGAGACCAAAAGCCTCTGATTTTTATTGTTCTATAGAAATGTTAGATATAGAGAAATATGTTTCTTTAAACACTGACCTCACTTTGATTTAAAAAAAAAAATCAAAAACCAAACCATCCCAATTTCCCCGGAAGACCTCAACTCTCTACCTTGAAAAGTCCAAGTGAGATAGAATGCAAAACTATATGTCTTGGTTAAAATATGATAATTATATGTTTAAAGCTGAAAAAAAAAGTTCACTAATATTTACAAATTCACATATTTTTCTATTTGCCAATAGACAATAGAATGAATGAGTGAATAAAAGAAGCATTTGTTAAGTTCTGTGTTGTGTGTAAAGCTCTCTGCTAAATGCTGGGTAGGGGTTATAAACTGAAAAGCTAGGTAGCTCCTAGTCTTGTTCAAGTTAGGATATGTCTGATTCTGACAGGGTGATGGGATCTGAACTCTTAAAAGGAAAAGACTGTGTCTTTGAAAGCAATCCAGTCCCTGAATTTTCCCATACATTTCAGCAGTCCAGATCGCTGGCACCTCCTCGTCCAAGGCAACTGGCCCATCCTAGTCCACCTAGCTTCCCTAAGTAGCTTACTTGACATTACTTTTGCTGTGCTCTCTCATCCTACCCCAGACTACTTGCATATACTGACCACTCCTTAATCTCGCCAAGGTTACCCAGTTAGCCTACTTGCTGTCATTTCACCATTGCTTCTGGCTCACCCCAGACTACTTACCACTCCTTAATCCCATTCAGATCCTTTCACTATACTTTTTGTATATAAGCATTAGTCTCACTTTTATTAAGTTGCAAGTTCACCGGCAATTGCCTGCTTCTATTAAGATTACAATAAACTGCTCCTTGACTGGAAGAGGGTTTGATTGTGAGCATTCATTCCAGGCAGGTCATCCCCTGTACCTTGACATTTCAGGTGCCCCACAACCCCAAACCTCATCAATTCCATGTACCAAAAAACTGTTGAGATCTAGAAATTATGGTTTTTGAAATCTGAAGACATCAGTTCTAGGCTCATAGCAAATCATCCCCTGCTTTTTTGTCTTTGTGGGAATGTGGGTGAGGCAATCAATAGCTAAACATTGTTTGTGGGATTTTAAAATGATCCTTTCCACCCATATACTCAAAATTTCAAGCAGAATGGGGTGACTAGGTGGTACAGTGACTAGAGCATGGGTCCTGGAGTCAGGAGGACCTGAGTTCAAATCTGACCTCAGACACTTAACACACTTACTAGCCCTGTGACTTTGGGCAAGTCACTATGTAACCCCAATTGCTTTCCAAAAAGCAAAAGAAAAAAAATTTCAAGAAGAAAGTAATCACACAATGCCAGCATTGGAAGAAAACTTAGAAATAATTTAGTCCAACATTTTTATTCTGCAGATGATGAAATTAAGTCCCAAAGAGGTAAGATGACTTGCCCAAGGTGACATGGATAGTTAAATAGTAAATCCAACATTTGGACCGAAGTACTATTACTTCAAGAATTTATTTCAGGTTCATTGGGTCACTCATAGTGAGGAAAGAAGCCCAAAGCAGAAAAGACAGAGCTCCAAAGCCTGTTTTTATGCTTTAGCTTCTAAGGGTTCCCAGTTCACCATTTCTGCTCGGATGGAAAGGGGGAGTGATATTCCATCTCGATCCCTCATAGGAATTTTAGTGGGGGAGATTCTAGAGTCCTAGGATAATAGGCATGAGGAAATATTGAGGTTTGGGGTTTAGGGATACTTGAGACTCTGAAATATTGACACCCTGGGTCTTGCTGAATGAATTTGACTCAAGTCTTCTCTCAGTCAAAGTAAAGCAAAGTTTATTAAAGATTCAACATAACAAGTAGACTCTTAAGGAGCCTGAGTATTTGTGGTGCTTGGGTTGGACAAGTGGGCCAGAGCAATCTGACACAGAGTGAATCTGTACTAGATTGAATCTCAGTCCCTTCATAGAGGCAAGATGGATCTTATATACAGATAGACTGTGGGAGGGATCTTGGGGTGGTCTAGAGGAGGGGTTTGGGGAAGATCTTGAGGGGACTGAAGTCAGACTCTAAGAACCAAGAGAATGAAATTTTGATGGGATCAAGGGTGGAAACAGCTGGAGGTAACAGACAGTAGAGGGCTAGGCTAGTTTAAGGACAACTGATTTGGTCATTAATATTTTGATAGGATCAAGGGTGGGAAGTAGGTCAAGGCTACCTGGAGATAACAGACAATGGAGAGCTAGGCTAGGTTAAGGGTAACAGATATTTAATCATAGTGATAATGGCAAGTTTATGGCCTCAGGTAAGCCAGATCCAATGAAAAGAATCAGAAAGATAGAGAACCAGAGGGCAGAATCACTTCTCCTGGCTTAGTGGCCTGTTGGCTTATCTTCTCTGACAGCTTCAGCACAGTTTCTCTCCTTTCCTTAATCCCTACCTACAGCCCCAACACTCAGTTATCACAGAGTATTTGACAAAGTAGCCATCCATGGTTTGCTGTCATTCCAAAGTGATGGGGTTTAGGCTCTGGGAACCCCCTTGAATCTTCCCACTAGATGAGACATCTGACTGAGGCCATAAGCCTTTTATTATTGCTAGGCTCAAATCTCTGCTACACTTAACCCAGCCTAGCCCTCCATTGTCCAGCTACTTTCCAACCTTGATCTTATCAAAATATCTATATAACAAACCTGTTACCCTTAAACTCCATTGTCTGTCATCTTCAGGAAACTTTCAGCTATTTCTCACCCTTAATCCCATTCCTGGAGTCTGACCTCAGTCCCACCAAGATCCTCCTTAGACTCCCCCTCAAGACACTCCCCAAACCACTCCCACAGTCTATCTGTATGTAAGATTCATCTTGCCTCCATGAAGGTGCTGAGATTAAATTTAGCACAGACTCAGTCTGTGTCAGGTTGCTCTGGCCCGCTTGCTCAATAGAAGTGTCACAAATACCTAGGCTCCTTAAGAGTCTACCTGTTATGGTGGATCTTTAATACACTTTGCTTTACTTTGGCTGAAAGAAGACTTGAGTTGAATTCATTCAGCAGGACCCAGCATTTTGGTATTTTGGGGTCTCGTGCTCCCCTAAACCCCAAACCTCAACAAAAGCACCTGAGTCCTTCAGCCCCAAGCCACATATGGACACTAGGAAATAGCCAGGACCACTGAGTGTATGTTTCATGAGAACATTTTCATTTCCAACTCCTATTACACAAGGTAGTTTGGGAAGAGAAGGTACTAGCTGTTAAAAAGGGGGAAGGTCAATAAAGGTTTTTTGTAGCAGAGGAACCAGGGGTTCCAAGAAGCAGAGGGAGTGAGGGGTAAATTCCAGGCAATGGGTCAACTAGGGCAAAGACAGAGAGAGAGGAAATGGAAAGCCTTGTTTGCCCAACAGTAAATCTGCCAGTATGACCAGACTATAGAGCTCATGGAGGGGAGTAATGAGAAAGAAAACTAGAAAAGTTCAGACTTCAAAGTGCTTCAAATACCTAACAAAGGAGGTTATATTTGATGATAGATAAATAGATAGGTAGACAGACAGACAGACAGACAGACAGACAGACAGACAGATAGATAGATAGATAGATAGATAGATAGATAGATAGATAGATAGATAGATAGATAGATTTGAGGCATTCATGGTCATATCAAATTCATATCCAGATGTGACATGACTGCCAGATAAATCCTAGTCTCCTTTACCAATGGACTGGGTACCAAAGGTGGCTTCTTTGGGCAGTGCTAGGAAAATCCAGCCTGGACTTAAGACTCTCAGAGGTTCATTTGATTGACCTTTCAAAACTCACAAGGTCAGAACTTCCAGATTAATCTCCTACACTAAAATGGTGAGGCAAAAAGACAAAGGCCTATTTTCATGGGGTCATACATCTCTGTGTGTGAGTGTGAGTGGGTGGGGGTAGGTGTGGGAATTCCCAAGGCTCTCCCCCTTACTGTAGTATCTCTCACTGTATGTTCTTCGTAGAATCAAACCAAGACAGAGCAACTGAAGAGAATGAATGGCAGAGTCTTTTTGAAAGCACTCCCAGTTCTGGTCATGTTTCCAGTTAAAGAGATTTCTTTTAACACATAGTTGCCAGAACAGAACAAGTTACAGACTGTCTACACCACACTCCAAATGTCTTTCCAAGGCACTTCTATTATATCATCACAATTCTTCCAGAATCAGGTTCTAAGCCTTTTCCAAATGCACAAGTCCTCTGTTACATAAGGAAATTAGACTAGATTTGTTTTTGATGAAACCGTGATGACTTTTGTGATCCCAGCTTTGTTTTCTAAGTATTCACTAGATCATTTTGATAAAATGCTATAGAATTTTACTGTGAGTCGTGCTCACTGGGCTTTAGTTTGAAAAGTCTATTTTCATCCCTTTTTTGAAAATCAGGATAACCTAGTCCTCTTACACCTCTTTTCCATTCCCTAGAATCTTTGAAAGATCATTGGCAGGGGTTCACCAATCATTTCTGCCAGTTCTTTCAGGACTCTAAGGAGTTTACTTGGGCTTGGTCACTTGAACTCAGCAAGGGAAGCTAGGTGGACTCTCACTATCTTTCTAGTTTTCTTTGCTTTAAATTTCCCTTTGGCTATCTTTGTTCTGTTTCTATTATCCCTCTACCTGCCTCTACCCCAACACATCCCTGACAGGACAAAGATCATTCTTGTAAGCAGAAAAAACAGAATCCAATTAAAAAAGGAACAATTCTGTCTTCTCTGTTTGGTCCATTATCCTGAGTAGTAGTCCGTCTCTTCTTAAATCTTTCTCATTTCTCAAATCTGATTAAATTGATTTTGTTGCCCTTATTTTTTCTTGATAGCCTCAGCTCAATATGAGCTTTGGTCTTCTTAATACTTTTCTTTCAAGACTGGGCAAACTTCCATTATTTACCCTTACTTATGTCTTTCATGGATATCTTGCCCTGGACCCTGGTGCTAGATTGGCTGCAAAAATCCACTGTGGACTTCACATCTCAGATTACTGGAGGCTTATCTGACTGACCTTTGAAAACTGCCTTGTCAGTTCCACAGTCTGGGGTTTAAACCATCTTACCAGTTTCCCTGCCACTGCCCAGCTTCTCCTAACCCAGAAAAGCATCCTTTAAAAAGCTTGGTCCAGTCCTCTGGGTACTTAATCCACTCACTTTAGGAATTCCTGCCCTCAGGTCTGTTGTGGTTGTTTTGAATCTGTGAAAATTCACATAGGCTACTTTGTTTAGCTGGACTGAGACCAGACCATATTTCATATCCTGGAGGCTCTCCATCCATTCACTGAGGCCATCTTGTCATCTGCCTTGCCATCATAGGTGTACCCTCCTACCATCTTCAATTCATAAAGGATCAATTAACCATTCCTGTAACTTCCCAGACCAAGACTCCCTTCTGTGGTTATCAGTCTCTTAAATGTGTTGCTTTCTCCTATTAGAACATATACTCCTTGAAGGCAGGAACTGTCTCATTTTTGTATTTGCAAATCCCCAGGATTTAGCATAATACTTGTCACAAAGTAAACCCTTAATCAATGCTTCTTCATTCATTCATCTATTCTATAATCTAAATTGGTCCAAGAGTTCCTTGTGCATCCACATTTTTCTCTTTTTCTCATTCAAATTTTCTTTTGTGTCTACAAAATTTTATTTATAAAATCTTATCTTGAAATATTCAGTGTCCAAAGGACCAGCAAACTTGAGATATAAACCCACACACTTACTTTACTCTTAGATGAAATGTGAAAATAAAGGTTAAGTCATGTCACTCTGGGTGGCGAGGAATATAACAACAGGATGTGATCAGATTATAATGGAGCTAAAACAAGATAGAGCAGATGGGAGATAGTAGAGAGGAAGGGCTGAGTAAAAGCAGAGGAGGCCATGAAATAGAAGCACAGAAGCACAATGAATCACTGTGACAAATTCATGTTGCACTTTGTTTTGAAGGTAGTTACAAAAAGTAAGTTTAAATGTATGGGAAAATATTAATCTTTGGAAAAATGTCTCTAGGGTCTTGGTGCCCATGGAAAATGGTTATGCATAAAACCGATAATGATAAAAATGGTTGATGAACACTGCTTATTCCTAATTAGATAATTTGTCATTTACAGAGGCATTTATGGAATGCACTTTTATTACTATGACTTAGTCCTTGTCTCATCTATAGCTTTATTGAGCTTCTCTGGCATCTGCACACCCCCTTCCCCCCCAAGCTGGTTTATTTCTCTGTATTTGTTCTTCTGATATGTGAAATCTGAAAGGAGCAATAGAGATTGAGGCTGGGGCTACAGGAAATTAAAAAAACACAAACCAGAAACCACAATCAGTTTAGTTAATGCATCATGGGGTGCATGGTGGAGGAAAAAAAAAATCAGTCCCATAAATTTTTTTGTCTGTTGGATTAATTTTTATCACTCTCTAAATTTTTGTGGTATGTGTGTGAATCCCAAGCATGAGTTAAAGAGGTTTGATCATCTTCAGCAAACCTCCCTTTCCCATTCCCTGACCTCTCCCCTCCCCCCCCCCCAATCTGCTGTTGGTCCATCCTGAAACCCTCTGGGAATAGCTGGACAAAGGAAAGAAGGAAGGAAGGAAGGAAGGAAGGAAGGAAGGAAGGAAGGAAGGAAGGAAGGAAGGAAGGAAGGAAGGAACGAAGGAAATTAGCATTAAGTACCTACTGCTTTCTGGGCACTTCATAAATATTATCTCATTTGATCCTCACAACAAGGTTGTGAGTTGTGCTATTTTTATTCCTATTTTATAGTTGAGGAAACTGAGGCAGACAGTGGTTAAGTAACTTGCCCAGAGTTGACAGTGTCTGAGGCTGGATTTGAACTTCTCTTCCTTACTTTACTGTGCTACTTCATGCTACAGACACTAGGAGGCAATGAAACTGAGTGTATTTGAATGACTGAGGCTCCTCTGTTCTCATCCCAAAAATTTACTTTGTGGATCAAATTTATGTGTCAGAGTTCCACATAGGTCAGGTCCCCTAAGGAACTAATATTTATTGCTTTCAATCAGAGGTTCTGAACCTTTTTGTGTCATGGATACCACTGGCTATCATGTAAAGCCTATGAACTCTTAGCATATAATATCTTTAAATACATGAAATAAAGTATATAGGATTATGACAGAAACCAGTTATATTGAAATATTTACAAAATATTAAAAAAAACCTAACAACCAAATTCAGATTAAGAAATCTTGCTTTAAATGATGTTCTAGGCTGTCTTTATACCTAGATAAGGTAGGTAGTGACTTATGCGTTATGATTTCAGGGGCTCAGTAAAGGTCCTACAACCTTCTCATGATATAATATGCCACTTGCTTCTTAGTAAATACTTGAAATTCTACCATTATGGCTTCATTCCTTTGGTTTAAGACTTTGTCTCCTCTTAAAATGTGAATCTAACCTTATCAGTCATTTGCATCTTACTCATCTCTTTATAACAGTTTTCTGAAGGGAAACTAATGAGAGATTCTCGGTTCTGAACCAGACCCTCTATGCTCCTGGGTTTCTTCTCCTTCTCCACTCTCTCTCTGTATTGTCTTATGCTTCCATCTCTACACAAATGACTCCCAAATCTATATATCCACCCCCTATATATCTATATATCTATATATTCACCTCCATTCTCTTCCCTGAGTTTTGGTTTCACAATAGTAGTTGCCTGCTAGACATTTCATACTCAATGCTCTGGAGACCTTTGAACTCAACATGTCTAAAACTGAACTCATTATCTTTCCTCCCAAACTTTTCCCACTTCTAAAGTTTCCTTATTTCTGTTGAGCTCATTCTTTGGTGTCTCAGATTCACCATCTCTGTAATATTCTGGACTCCTCACTCTTCCTCATCCCATAGCCAATCAGTTGCCATATCTCTCTATTTCTTCTTTTACAACATCTCTTGTGTCTGACTCTTCATTTCCCTCACAACCTTAGTTCAATCCCTACCACTTAGTGTCTCGATTATTGCAACAGTCTCCTGATTAGTCTCCTGACCTCAAGTCTTTCCGCATTCCAGTCCATCCTACACACTGTTGCCAATGATTTTTCCTGAGTGCATATTTGATCATGTAACTCCTTTACTTGACCAACTCCAGTGGGTTCCTAAAACCTTGAGAATCAAATATAAACTCCTCTGTTTATTTACTTATCTATTTTTGGAGGGGTAAAGGCAAAGCAAGTGGGGTTAAGTGACTTGCCCAAGGTCACACAGCTAGTTAAGTGTCAAGTGTCTGAGATCAAATTTGAACTCAGGTCCTCCTGACTCCAGGGTGGGTGCTCTATTCACTGCACCATCTAGATGTCCCCTGTTTATTTTTTAAAAAGCTAATATAACCCGGGCCCAACCTATCTTTCTGAGACACTACTATCCCTCATTACCTTGACAATGCAGCCAAACTGACCATTTTGTTCTTATGTTCAGGCCTGGTTCTCTGTAATTTCACACTTGCTGTTCCCTATGCCTGGAAGGTACTCCTTTGCCTCTGTGTTAGGCAGTTTCTCTCTTCTTCTTAAGATGCAGCTCATACACCATCTTCTGCATGTTGTTCAGTCTTCAGTCATGTCTGATTCTTTGTGACCCCATTTGGGGTTTTCTTGGTAGAGATATTGGAGTGGTTTGCCATTTCCTTCTCCAGCTCACTTTAGATGAAGGAACTGAGGCAAACAGGGTTAAGTGACTTTTCCAGGATCACACAGCTTGAATTCAGTTCTTACTGTCTCTAAGCCCAGATCTCTATCCTTTGCATTGCCTTCTATATGAGGCCCATACTTTCTCATGTTCAAAATTGCCAGTACCCTCTCTCACAAACTACCTTGACTTTCACTGCTTTGTGTATTTGTATTTATTAACTTTTTTACTTATACTTGTCAAGATCCCCAGGCCAAAGCCACTCCTCTCTTTTTACTATTAGGAGACACCCTATTTTCTGGAGCTAAGGCCCAGCAAGCAGGCTGTGCCCTGAGCTTGGCATAACAACAATCCTTGGTGCTCACCCTCAATGAATTCTGCTGCAGCAAAATCCCAGAATTGCTTCCCATCAGTCCCAGGTGGTTCTGTAATTGGGACAAGCACTATAGGAACCATGTTCTGGTCATGAGACCCTGCTATGAATCAAACTCATCTCATTGTTGCTGTTACCCCTCATTGCCATAGCTACAGCTCATTGCTTGTTTCTTTGTCTAGCTACTAGTATATAAATCAAGGGATGGCCCTGCTAAAGTGGATCTCCTTGGTATCAGAGCAAACCCCGGCACATGTTTCTAGTTTCCCTCCTCCAAAAGAATAAAGAATGCTTTTTGCTTATAGCCACAGTTAGCTTTTTTGTTTTGTTTTATTTTATCTTTCAGAGTTAACATTTGGGGTATTACCTCTGTAAGTTCTTTGGTATTTTTCAAAATTAATAATGGCTGCACAACCTCTGTAATTCTTTGGTCATTTATTATCAGGGTTTGACATACTTTATATATTTTTACATGTACTCGTTTCCTACATTAGGATGTAAGCTCATTGCAAGGAGGGATTGTCTCATTCTTTGTATGTGTGGCCCAAAATAGGACCTGGCACATACTAAGAATGTAAGTACTTGTTGATTGACTGATGGAGGGATTTGACCTGAGAAGTTTGGTCCTCAACTTTGGAGAATACCCAGAATCCAATTTGGTTTCAGGGCACAGATGACTCATGTCAGCAATTCAGACAGTCTGTGGGTTTGGAGGGGTAGGGGTGGCAAGACATTAGAAAGAGTGAAATTTTGGGTCACTTTGGGTTAACCTTGAGAAGACATTCACTGTGAGCCTAGTCTGAAATCCTGGATTAACCCTAAATCAGCCCTGTCTTTTCCAGATTCCTTCCTTCTTTGGATTTTCAAAGGGAAGCGCTATTCAGATTTCTTTAGCAGAAGAATTTCCGGGCTCTGTCAGCAATTATGTGAACTCTGACTTTTAAAAATACCCAAAGCCCCATTATGTTTTTTTTCTTTTTAAATAAAGGACAAAAAGTTCCTCAATGTGCATTTTGGTTGGCAATTCTGCAGAATAACATCAGCTCCAAAACCAAAGTTTTCCTCCAAAGTTAGGGAAACATGATGTGCATTTCAAATTGATGTGTTACTGCCCTTGAATTTGAAAAGAAAATAATTTTTAAAATCACTTCCTGTTCTTATTTGGAAAAAAAAAATCTAATTCCAGTGAAAGAATAACTGCAAAGAAAAGTACTGAGATGACTGCTATTTATAAAGGAAATTAAAAGATACCCTGAACAAGTAATTCTGTGAGGTAAGTGGAGAGATGAGTCAAACCCAGTCTTGCCGGGCTTCTAATTGGCTTACTGATTGCATACATCTTTAGGGTTCTTTCCTATGTTTCCATCCTCTGTAAAGGCTTTGTGTCTATGCTTGCAGATGCTAATACAACAGGAAGTACATATGTTGAAATGACTCTGTATCACCAGAATTTTCACAGTTAGAGGGAGCTTTTAAGGACCAAAGAAAGAACCTTCTCTTCTTAGGTACTCTTAAGTTGGCATGAGCCAGTTAATTTCATAGAAATTACCCACAGGCAACACCACAGGAATATTAGTCATTGTAACCTGGGTAGCAAGATAGAAAGAAAAGGTTTGGAACTAGAAGTCGGCTCAGAAAGGAGGGTGGGGTGCATTGTGAATAATATCTGTTTTTGTAGTCAGATGTTACTCTATATGAGGAATACTTAAAATATAGTCAATCCATTTGGATAGGGGGCTGTGACCTGGCTGAGACAAGGGTGACATTTTTATAGTCACTTGATATTTTCTCTTGCATTTATCATTTGGGAATTACAGTTTTTTTTTTTTAACTTATCACCTTGATTTTATTAGATCTGTACTCAAATAGACTCTCAAAGCTTCATGACATAGAGTAAAGAGTGCTAGATTCAAAGGACCTGGCTTCAAATTCTGGCTTTGGCACTTACTAACTGGTAAACATACATAAGTCATGCAACCTTGACTGGGCCCACAGTTTTCTCATGTTTAAAATGGGTGTAGTAATATAGTGTACTACCTATTTCACAAGGCTGTTGTCAAGTAAGTAATTCATAAACCTTTAAAGTACTATACAAATAAGAAAAAAATTTATCTCTTGATGCCAATTCTCTTTTCCCTCTAGTGTCTGCTAGGAGAGAACTCAGTTCAACAGAGGCATAAGGTAGTTTTTTACAGGTGAAAGGCAAGATATTGAGGGAGAATTGTACTGTGTAGAATAACTGGTCTAGCCAACAATATTCCAGATCATGTTCCCTTAGAAGACTGGTTACCAACCTGTTTTCTCTGTGTTGAGTCAAATGAAATAAATCCTTTCTTCAGTACCTACTATGCTAGACAATGTGGGAAATAACAAACTTTAGATTAGACAAAGTTTTTAGACCCGAGGACCTTTATAATCTAGTATGGAAATAAGATACTATAAACATAGTGATAATATATAATAATAATAGCCATTTATAGTATACTTTAAGGTTTACAAAGCTCTTTATACATATTATTTTATCCTTACCACAACCTTACAGAAATACTGTAGATACTATTATCCCCATTTTATTTATTTATTTATTTTTTAAAGCAATCAGGGTTAAGTAACTTGCTCAAGGTTACACAGCCAGTTATTTCTGGGTGTGGTGCTGAGTATCTGAGGCCGGATTTGATCCAGGTCATCCTGACACTGGAGCCGGTGCTCTTACTCGCTGAGCCACCTGGCCACCCCTAAGCAATTGGGGTTAAGTAACTTGCTCAAGGTTACATGGCCCAGATGTTTCTGGGTGGGTGCTAAGTGTCTGAGCCTGGGATTCGATCTCCAGGTCTTCTCAACACTGGAGCCGGTGCTCTTACTCACTGTGCTACCTGGCCGCCCCTATCCCCATTTTATTAATGAGGAAACTAGGAATTAGAGAGGTAATAATTACAATCATTAGATAAATAAATAAATGAAAGCTAGCATTACTATATGCCAGGCACTGAGCTAAGTGTTTTACAATTATTATATCATTTGATCTTCACAGAAATCCTGAGAGGTAGGAGCTATTATTACCCCCATTTCACAGATGAAGAAACAGAAGTTAAGTGACTTGCCTAAAGTCACACAGCTAATGAGTATCTGAGGTTGGATTTGAACTCAGGTCTTCCTGACTCCAGACCCAGGACTCTATTTACTGTTCCACCTAGCTAGTAAATGTCAAAGATAGGATTCACACTCAGACCTTGCTAACTCTAAATCCATCACACTATTCATTATGCTATTGTTTGATAAAATATATTAGACAGTTACAAAACAAAATGCTATGGAAGACCTGAACTTTTGAATAGAGACAAAAAAATATTGACTGATCAAATCCATAGATTGCTACTATAGAAAAACCTTATGCATAAGACTCCAAGGCATGTAGTGGCTAAATCTTACAATTTAATTTACAAACAGATATTTGCAATGGATTTTGCAAGCAGCCAGCACAAAGGCCTCCAGCTATGGAGAAATGACAAATAGATCAATTCAACATTCCCCTGCAACTTTATGCAAAGCATAATGCCAGTGCTAAGGATACAGAGGCAGAGGAGACATATGCTCTATTCTCAAAAAAGCTTTTACAGTCTAATGGGGAGGGTACTTCTAGGTCATGTGACCAGTATGATAGAAGTTTAGACATTTTTTCCCCAGTCTTCATGAACTCTCAAAATTTCTTCAAATATGATTTGTGTGCAAAAAGTAAAGCAGTTGCAACTGGTTCCTCAGGCCAAGATTCTAAGAAGCCTAAGAAACTAACAAGCTGATGAACTAATAGCCATGATGTCTAATCCACAATCCCTAACCCTATCACTTAGTGCTCAATCCCCTTCTCAGTATCCTCCACACTTTGACAGAGTTGCACAACCCATCCCACTAGCTTGAGTTCTAAACATTCAACAATTTGTTGCTGCTGCTGTAATGTTCCACCAATGTAATCTGTATCTACCTTCATCCCTCCATTCTGTAGCACCAAAAAGCAAATATCAACTGCCACTTCCTGGTGGAGAAAGTGGAGGTATAGGAAAACAGAATCATGTTCTTCCAAGGCTACAGTATTTAGCCAGAGAACTTAAGAACAGGGGGTACTGGGACAGGGTGTCAGAGTATGTATAGGGTTGTACCAGTCCTGAAGTAAAGGTGACCAGTATTCAGCTGGGGCCAATTCTGTCTCCCCATAAGTCACTAAGGAGCAGGGAATGAGGCCAGTAAAAAGTTAATTTCCCCAGATGGGGGGATGGCTGAACCTCTAAGCTCTCTTGGACTTCAGGGGATTAACTATCAACAGGGAGTCAGAAAGTGAGTCATAGGTGAATATAAAAAAGGAGGAAAAAGTTCAGTTAATATTAACATAGAAGAGATAAATCAACAGGGAAGATATTAAAACAGTGGGAGAAATGGCATGAAAGCAAGTCCAATTATCTCTAAATAAATATAAAAAATATGAAACTGAGCCAGCATCTGAGAGGACAAAAGACCCATGTGCATTCCCAAGAGACCATGAAATCACACAGGATGATCCTGAATGGATCAAAAGAGAAATAATGTCACTAAAAATAGAAATTAAAAGGGAACAAATGACAAAATTTATGACCTGAACACAGGGGTGTGCTAGAGTCATCTTAAATCAACTTGAAAGAAATCATTGTTAAAGTTTTAGTATGAGCATTTACACCTTGGAAATTAGCAAATGCTACATTTCAGGGCTTGATTTATTTTCTGATTGTTTAGACTTAAGAAAGTTATGGATAAAATATTCATAAAGCAGTTTAAACCTAAAAGTGTGACATGTGTACAATTTTTGGGAGAACCAGTTGTTAAATATTTTTACCAGCACACCCCAGCATGCACGGCAGAAATAATTAGCAGAACAGAGAAACTTGAATCCACAATGGTGAGTCTCTCCAAAGAAGTACAAGAGAGAGCAACTGATTGTAGATGCAGGTTTACTAAAGTGAAGGCTATCTGGAAGAACAAAATCAAAATACAATAAAAACATATGATGTCTATACAGCCAAAACTTAGTGATCTTGAAGACAAAATGCATCAAGATAGCCTAAGGTCTAAAAGTTTCCCAGAAGAATGTGACAAGTCAAAAAACATGAATACCACAATGCAAGAAATAATGCAAAAGGAAAAGAAAACTTCCCAGAACTTCTGAATATAGAAAACAAAGTTCCAACTAAAAGAATCTATAGATTGCTTCCAGGAAAAAACAAACAAACAAAAAATTCCTACGCTGAAAACTCCAAGATAGATCATGGTTTTACAATTCCAATGACAAATAAGAACTACTTTCAGTGACCTGGAGAACCTCAAGTACAAAGGAAAGCACATTTTAATAATGCAAAACTGTTCTGTACTCATCAGAAACCACAGAAGTGATATATGATATATCCTGAATGTATGCCCAAGATGCAACCCCAAATAGCATTCCCTGTAAGCTCATACCTAATCATTAGTGAAAAGAAGATGGATGGAGGGGCAGAGTCAAGATGGCAGAGTAGAAACAGGAATTCCATGCAGCTCCGGCTCCTACTGCATCCAATTCATGTAAAAAATGACTCTAGAAAAACTTTGGAGCCACAGAACCCACAAAATGATGCAGAGAAGCTAACCTCCCGCTGAGGACAGCCTGGCAGGCCAGCAGGGAGTGGCCAGTGCAGCTCTCTGGGACCTGAGCCCTGCCCCGTAAAAGCCAGAGGTTTTAGCCTTAGGGTGGGCCTAACAAGACACCAGCTGGAGGAGACTTCAGATCACCATCAGCTGTGACGGTTTCCAGAATTATCAACCCATAGATGCCAAGGACAAAATGAGAGGTCAGTGCAATGTGGACTCTTGGACCTGGGAATTCAGAGTGTGATCTGGCCTTTGCCCCTGGGGTGAGAAGTGGCTGAGGCACAGCCGCTGTGCAGCCACCACGTTGTGGCTGCTTCAGAGCTACTGGTCTGCAGATTGTAGGGGGACCAAGCAACCAGGCTGAGGGGTAATTGCTCTTGCTTTAACCTGCTTGGATCTGGATTGCTGTCTAGGGTGGAGGTCCTGGGGTGTATGAGCAGTCTGCCAGAGTGTGTGGAGGCTTCAGAGAGGGCTCTTAGCTAATACCTTTGGCAGCTGAGAAAACCCCAGAAATTGGGAAGAAGCTCCCCTATCTGGTAGCAGAGTTCTACTGTGACAAAAAGCTCAAAAGTCAAGTAATTGAGTGGCAACATGAGCAAGCAAAGGAAGCAAAGCCAACGGAGCAATCCAACTTTACACTCCTATTTTTGGGACAAAAAGGATCAAAACATGGAACAGGAGGAAGACAACAAAGTCAGAACTCCTGCACCAAATGCTTCCAAGAAAAATGTGAGCTGGTTACAGGCCATGGAGGAGCTTAAAAATGATTTTGAAAACCAAATAAGAGAAGTGGAAAAAAAATTGGGAAGAGAAATGAGAACAATGCAAGAAAATTATGAAATGAGAGTCAACAACCTGACTGAAGAAAATAGCACCTTAAAAAACAGACTAACTCAAATGGCAAAAGAGGCTCAAAAAGGCAATGAGGAGAAGAATGCCTTAAAAAGTCGAATTTGCCAGATGGAAAAAGAATCTCAAAAGCTCACTGAAGAGAATCATTCCTTCAGAATTAGATTGGAGCAAATGGAAGCTACTGACTTTATGAGAAATCAAGATACTATTAAACAGATCCAAAGAAAGGAAAAAATAGAAGGCAATGTGAAATATCTGATTGGGAAAACCACTGACCTGGAAAATAGATCCAGGAGAGATAATTTAAAAATTATTGGACTACCTAAAAGCCACAATCAAAAAAGAACCTAGAAATCATCCTTCAAGAAATTCTCAAGGAAAATTGCCCTGATGTTTTAGAATCAGAGGGCAAAATAGAGGTTGAAAGAGTCCACCAATCACCTCCTGAAAGAGATCCCAAAAAGAAAACTCCTAGGAATATTATAGCCAGGTTCCAGAGTTCCCAGATCAAGGGGAAAATATTACAACCAGCCAGGAAGAAACAATTTGAATATTGTGGAAATACAATCAGGATAACTCAAGATCTGGCAGCTTCTACACTGAAGGATCAAAGGGCTTGAAATATGATATTCCAGAGGGCAAAGGAGCTGAGATTAAAATGAAGAATCACCTACCCAGCAAAACTGAGTATCATGTTTCAGGGGAAAATATGATCATTCAATGGAATAGAGGACTTTCAAGCATTCATGATGAAAAAACCAGAGTTGAATAGAAAATTTGACATTCAGATACAAGAAGCAAGAGAAGCATGAGAAGGTAAACAGGGAAAAGAAATCACAAGGAACTTATCAAAGTTGAACTACTTATATTCCTACATGAAAAAATGATAATTGTAATTTATGAAACTTTTGTCAGAATGAGAATAGTTGAAGGGAATAGAAATGTATATATATACACATGTATATATATATATATACACATGTATATATATATATATATATATAAGTACACATACATATATATGTCTACATAGGAGGGTATATGGGCATATGAATACATATGTGAGTGTGGGTATACATGTCTACAGGTACACATAGACAGAGGGCATAGGGCCAATTGAATAGAAAGGAATGATACTTAAAAGTTGAAATTAAGAGGTGTGAGAGGAATATAATGAGAGGAGATGGGGAGAGACAGAATGGGGTAAATTATCTCATATAGAAGAGGCAAGGGAAAATTGTTACAGTAGAGGGGAAGAACAGGAAGGCACAAGGGGATGAGTCAACCTTATTCTCATTGAATTTGGCTTAGGGAGGGAATGACATACACACTAAATAGGGTATCTCACCCTATAGGAGAGTAGAGGGGAAGGGGAAGAGAGGAGGTATAATGGAAAGGAGGGCATGCTGGGGGTGAGGGATGTTGGAAGCACCCACTTTTGAAAAGGGACAGGATCAAAGTAGAGAATAGAACAAGTGGGGGTTGGGATAGGATGGAGAGAAATATAGTCAGTCTTTCACAATATATCCACTATGGAAATGTTTTGCATAGCTACACATGTACAACCTATATTTAATTGCTTATCTTCCCAGTGAGGGTGGGTGATGAGGGAGGAAGGGAAACAATCTGGAATCCAAAGTTTCAAAATCAAATGTTTAAAAATACATATATATATATATATACATATTATTATTATTATTATTATTATTATCATTTGACATGTAACTGGGAAATGAGATATACAGGCACTGGGGCATAGAGATCCACTGTTCCCTACTGGAAAGTCAAAGGAGGATGGGGGAAGATATGGAAGAGAGCAGATTGGGGGAGGGGATTTTCAGTGGGAATGCTATTTTGGGATGGTGGGTAGGGAAAGTTGGGGAGAAAATTTGTAGCTCAAAATCTTGTGGAAATGAATGATGTAAATTAAAAAAAATTAATTGGGAAACATTAAACAAATAAAACATAAAAAACAAAATTAAAAAAAAAAGAAAAGAAGATGGATGTTCAAAAGTAAAGAGAGGAATTTGAATCATTCCTGAAATGCAATGTGAGGATAGACTTTTACCCAAATAACTATAACATAAGGAAGACTGATAAGTGCAAAGTACTGTGGATAATTCTAGGAATAATAGATCTCTTTCACTAGGTTTGTGTGGAATTTGGGAGTAGGATTATCTACGAAGACTGCATGGAAAAGATGGCATATGAAGGATTTCAAAAGAAGGAAATAATGTGGAGGGAGTACATCCATTCTAGTTGTATATAATAGTATGAATTTGACAAATGAGTGGTTGAGCAGGATAAAGAAAAGATAGAAGTCCAATATGGCTCTGCATCATGAGTATGAGTAACTAGAAAAATGGTCATGCCATCAAAAACAATGGAGGAGACAAGACTGAGGGGTAGGACATATTCAATTTGAGATATTGGCAGAACATCCAAATGGGAATTACAGAAAAAGGGACCCCAGAAATCATCTAATACAGGGGTTCTTAACTTTTGTATGTGTGTGTTATGATTTCCATACGAAAAGCTTATGAACTCCTTCTCAAGAGTAATGTTACTAAAGGCATAATATAAAATAAAAAGTATTACAGAGGAAACTGATTATATTGAAATACAAGTCATCAAAATATTTTTTTAAAGTTCACTGACCCCAAGTTAAGGAACTTTGATTCTAGTAGATCTCTAGTACAACAATTCTAGCACAGGTTATATTCTCTGCTTGAAAAGCTACATGGATATGGAACTCACTATCACCTAAAGCATCCCATTCCATTTTTGCACAGATCCAATTGTTAGGAATTTTGTCCTTACATTGAGCCAAAATTTACTTTGCTTCACCTTCCACCATTTATCTTCACTCTGCCCCCTGGAGCCATGCAGAACAAGGCTAATCTGTCTTCCAAATACTTGAAGATCATGTTGCTGCCTGTCTTCTTCAGGCTAAATATCTCTATTTCCTTCTTTTTTTTTTTTTACATTCATTTAACATTCTAAACGTAACAAACCCCAAGTAAAACGAGCATTTTCATATTTATAATAGAATTGACAAAGTGGATGGATTCTGCATAAAATTTCAGACCTCTGTAAGATACAACTTGCTTTTGGGGCGGCCAGGTGGCTCAGTGAGTAAGAGCACCGGCCCCAGAGTTGGGATGACCTGGGATTGAATCTGGGCTCAGATACTTAGCACCACACCCAGAAATAACTGGCTGTGTAACCTTGAGCAAGTTACTTAACCCCAATTGCTTTAAAAAAAAAAGATACAACTTGCTTTTTCCTTATAAGTACATAATAAATTAAAACTGTAGTTTTCAAAGCTGTCCTCCCAGTCTGTGCTTATTCCTTGCCTTTCTTTGGCTTTCTTCTCTGCATTTAAAAGAAAAAAAATACCTCAGTGACCTGCTTTTCTTTCTTTCATTTTTTTTGTTGTTAAATCCTTATTTCCTTCAACCAACATCATATGGCATGGTTCCTAGTTGCTTTACCATTCCTGATACATCTAGCCTGTTGATGTCCTTCCCAAGCTGTTCAATTTGAAAACAGTCAACCTCAGTCTCCCCTACTGGCTGTAGACACTTTTGCTTCTGTCTTGCATTATTCTTCCTAAAATCAAGGAATCTGAGGCCTAATGTTCCTGAACTGGATTTTCTCCAGGCAGATAAATTAATCCCAGATGGGAAACATTATTTAAGGGTCTGAATAGGCAAAGAGCCTTGTCTATTTGTTGACTACAATGCAGCCCTTCCAAAACTTAAAGGGTTGTTCAGATAAGAAAATTCACAGCTGTCATTGAAACCATTCAACTGTTGTACTCTGCTGTTTTTAAATTTTTTTCCTTCTTGTAGATAAAGTACTATTAAAAAAACAGGACTCTAAATTATTGTTTGTTTATAGATGTTTATGAATTATTATTTTACACTACACATGGGAGATAATGTGTATTCAATGTTATAGTTTCCTTAATATAGAAGTACTGTGTACTAACCACATATTTTCAATATACACTTGGTTATATTTGCTATAATAGATTTTTTTCCCCTACACAAATGTTTACATATTAAGTGACCTTTTTGATGAGCTATGTGGCTGGGAGTTCACTTTGGGTTATGGGAAAAGATTATGGGAAATATCATCACAATCTTGAAAGCCTTGGCTGAAGCTTCACAAAGAAATCCAGCTGGTAAATGGTTGCCTCAGTCAATTTGAGACCTCAGAAAGACCTTAACTTAAAAAGACCCAGGTCTTCTGCAGTATCTGGGGCCATCTTCAGTAGTGCTGATCTATATCTTGCCACTGGGGACCCAACTGGCCACTTCCAGTTAGCAATGTAGCTCCTTCTCCCTCCCTTTCCTTCTCCTTTCCTCCTTCCTCTCCTTCTGTACATTTAAGGTTTAATACTCTAACCTGTGGGTGCTCTGTCCAAAGGAATGTAAATTTTGATCCCTGAAACCTCACAAGATTTCTTGGGGTTTTAAAAGGACTAGATTTCTTCTTAAGGACTATGCCTTAAACCCAAATCACTCTGGCCAACAATAGGTACCAGCCCAAGTTTGGACCCTGATGGCTCAGGGTGAATGTAAATGATAACTGTTTCTGTTTTGAACAGAAACCCTTCCCACATTGATTGTTTTTGGACTAGGTCAAAGAGGCCATTCTTTGTCTTATTTCTTACCTAGCCTTAATCACTGAATGGGTGTTGCCTTAGTCAAACTGAGACCTGGGAAAGACCTTAGCTTAAAAAGATCAAGGCTCCTACTACATCTGGGTCCATCTCCATTCGTCCTGATCTATATATGGCTTTTGGATCCAGATGAGTCCAGAGGAGAAAGTGAGGTTGGGGACTTTGCACAGCCCTCCCTCACTTAATTGCAATTCACTTGCAAGTCATGGCATCATGTTTCTGAGGTCATAGTCCTCTTTGAGAATGAAGGATAAACAATAAGAGTTCATGGATACCAAACTTATCAGCACTCAAAAAAAATTTTGCTGAACACCTACTGTAAGCTAGGCATTGGACATATGAACTAATTCCCTGCCCTGGTGGGGCATTACCATCTTGTTGAAGAGAAAGAATATTTACATAAAAAAATGAGGATAGAAGTGAAAAGGAGGCCAGGATTATTGGAGAAGGCTCTTGCAAGGATCTGAGACTTGAGCTGGACATTGAAAGAAGGGGAGGACTGAGAAAGGTAGAAGATGTGCCTCTGAGGAAATTTGATGTGTTGTTATGTTATATTATGTTATGTCATGTTACATTTTTATTCTACATAATAAACACAAGTGGAATGTTCTAGAAAGTTCTGAAACATTCTAGCATGTAGGTGAAGAAAGATGGAATATAAGAGATCTTTCCATGGGAGGAGATTGAGATAATTTTCAGTTTCTTACAGGTTCTTTCTTTGTGTCATTGATCTCACCGGGGTAAATGCTTTTCAGAGACACAAGCGGGAAGGGAGTCTTTTAGTCTTTCCCAGGCATATTTGACTTCAAGCTCACCCACTCCAGGTAATATAGTTTAGTAATCTCCTTAACAACAGAAGAACCCAGTTCATTAGCAGCTGATATTAGGACTGATGGGACTCTCTAATTGGGGCTGTGACTCTCTTTACATATCTGTACTGGGAACCAAACTGATCCCCAGGGTCTCTGTCCTCATCACCAATGGTTATTGGCTTCCTTCTTCTCCCCTCTGGGCTCTGTCCTGCCATCTTCCTAGGAAAATAAAAGTTCTGTCACTGCCTCTAAATTTCCTACTGGGGGGCAAAATCTCATAAGTGATTGGAGATGGTGGAGATGAAGAGGTTCTCCCAGAACCTATATTTAAGGAGTTTAGGCCAGCCATCTCTTCATTTACCACCCTGCTGTATTTCTTTGGACTTCCCAATCATTCTCCAGGAACCTCTTCATCCCACAAGATCACATCCACCCTGAAACTCAGACCTCATCAGTATTTTCTGCCCTTGGGGTACATTAGATTGAATTGTGGAGTGTAGGGAGCCTCCTGAAACTGCCACTGGCTCTGGGGCCAGACATCTGGGGCTGCAGTCCGTTGGACGACCCTAGGCACTTACAAAGGCCCTCCCCTCTTTTAAACTTCTTTTGTGTGTTATCTTCCTGGATTAGAATGTAAACTCCTTAAGAGCAGAAACTGGCTTAGTAAGTAAGTGCTTAGCTTTAGCATGTAGTAAGTGCTTAATCAGTGTCTATTGGTTGATTATATTCTAGTCACTACTCTTATCCAAGCAAGTCTCAGTGGTACCTATGAGATTATTATTCAATGCAAAAATCTATGTAAAATATTTAGTTAATTTAAAAGTACAATATCCATGTGTTACTATTATTACAGTCATATTTCCCTTCTCTCATTAGGATTTCTAGTTTTTCTTGCTTGTTAGTACTTCTTTATGCATTCATAAATAGACATCTAAGGTCAAAAGTTTCATTGTTGGATTCTTTCAAATTTGTTACTGATGAATTTTAGTCACATCTACTGCTATTCATCTTCTTACATTGTGGCTACTCTCCACGGTATCTATCTTGCTAGATATTAATTAGTTTTTTCCATTTCCCTTTTTTTGCATTTAAAACCTTTTCCTTTAGATTTGCAAGACTGCAAGAAAGTACATTCTTGTCAACTTTGTTAGGTGCAGGAGTCTGTCATTCCCTTCATTTTAAGATTTAGTCCAGAAATATAAATTCTTTCCCCAAGTACCCTTTAAAAAAACGTTATTATATACATCCCAAATTATCCTTTCTCATCTGAAACCTTGGCAACAGGAATGAAAACGCCACCGATATCTTCTAGGTCTTAAGTTTCTTGCCTTTCTAGATTTCTAAATTCCTCCTGGCACACCTGAGTCTCTCTTCACCCCACTCCATCTTACATTCAGTCACCAAAGTGATTTTCCTAAAGTGCAGATCTGATCATGTCACCTATTCGCTCCATAAACTCTGGTGGCTTCCTATTGCCTCTAGGATCAAATACAAAATACTCTGTTTGGCTTTCAAAACTCTTTGTAACCCAGATGCCTCCCACTTTTCCAGTCTTCTGATACCTGAAACAAAACGCTTATCTTTCAGCTCTGGACATTTTTTCTGCCTGTCTCCCATCCCTGGAATTCTATCCCTCTTCTTCCCTGCTTACTGTCTCCTCTGGATTCCTTTAAATCCCACTTATAATCCTCTCTTCTATAGGAAGCCTTTCCTAATCCCTCTTAATTCCTCCCCTCTCTTCAGTGTTTCCCGTAGGTAGCTTTTTTGTACCTATTTGTTTAACTCATTAGATTGTTAGCTCTTTGAGGGCAGAAACTGTCTTTTGCTTTATATAATATCCCCAGCAAAGTACCTGGCATCTAGTAAGTGCTTAATAAATGTCTACTGACTGATTTATTCTTACATATGTATGTATATACGCATAATATCTATCTATATCTCAAATTCAACATGTCCTAAGCATGATCTTTTACCCCAAATGCACTCCCCTTCTGACCTGTTCTATTTCTGTTAAGTGAACCATTGACCTTCCAGTTACCTAGATTCAAAACTTCAGATTCACCCTGGACTCCTCACTGTGCTGCACCCCATATAGTCAATCAATTGCCAAGTCTTCTCTCTTCTACCTCCACAATATCTCTCACATCTTCCCCTTCTGTCCACACACATAGCCACCACCTTAGCTCACCATTTCTCTCCAGGACTGTTCTCACAGGGACTGTTGCAATTAGTCTCCCTGCCTCTAGTCTTTCCCCTCTCCCATCCATTTTCCTCTGCTCAGCTGTCAAAATTATATTCCTAAAATACAGGGTTTACATAGTTACTCTGCTACTTGATAAACTCTGGTGGGGGGCAGCTAGGTGGGGGGTGGCTAGGTGGCACAGTGAATAGAGCACTGGCTCTGGAGTCAGGAGGACCCGAGTCCAAATCCGGTCTCAGACATAACACAAAAACTAGCTGCATGACCTTGGGCAAGCCACTTAACCCCAATTGCCCTCCAAAAATAAATAAAAAAAACCCCAAACCAAACAAAACTAAACTCTGGTGGGTCCCTATTTCCACTAGGATAAAATACAAAACTTCTCTGTTTGGCATTCACAACTTGGATACGTTCTTTGGTCTAGCCACACTGTTTTTCTTGTTTTCCTACATTTTCTATCTCCCATTTCTGTGCCTTACACAAGTTGTCCTCCATGCATAGAATGCATTCCTTCCTCACCTTTACCTCTTAGACTTATTAGTTTCTGTCAAAACTCAACTCAAGCCCACCTTCTACATGAGGTCTTCCTGGATCCCCCCAGCTTCTACTGCCTCACTCTAATTATTTTGTTTGTTTTGGATACATAATGAATGTACTTCCACCTGAATTTGCTGTCTCTTGCATTGAGTAGAAACTCCTTGAGGGAAAGGTTTATTTCATTTTTGTCTTTGTGTCACCAGTGAATTGCACAACCCTGTAAATAGTAGGCAATTAATAAATGCTTGTTGATAGACTGATAATTTAATCCAAATTGTTTAAACCCCGTAGTATTTAGTTCAGTTTCCTGCATCACCTGTGGATTTGTTGGTGTCCATTAGAAATTTTAAAATCATGAAAATTATGAAAAAATTTCATTCCACATGTTATTTTTTAGTAGGTGATGAATCTCAGTTCTATTCTTAAGGCATTTCCATATTGTCCAAAGTCGTTCCTGGAATGCAAATTAACAAGTAACAGGGGCAGCTATGGACAGAGCTGTGAAGTGGGATCTGAGCATCCCTTTCATTGTTACAGTCCTCATTTCTACCATTCTATCTCTGTCCCATCTCCTTTCCCCCTATCCCTACATATTCACTGCCTTCTCTGTCCCCGTACTTTTTTATTTTTGCAATATTGATGCTATAGTATACATTTTTCTTCTGGTTCTACTTATTTCACTCTGCGAAGTTCATATGTCTTTCTATGTCACTTTGAAAACATGCATTTTTATAGTACAATAATGTACCATTACATTCATATGCAACTTAACCAGCCATTCCCCAACTAATGGGCAGGGCAGGGCTGTTTGCAGTCTGACTCTTTGCAGGTGGGGACTTTTCCCTCTTTCCTTTCCAACATCCACATTTGCCCATCCCGTTGATTGTCTCAGGGCCTGCTAGGCTGGTGATTGTAGCTAAAATGGCACAAGTGAAGAATAAAGTGATAATAAATAATAATGGTTTAATGTGTTAGTCTTCTTAGATCATGTTTATATTTTAATGAAGGCCCCCCACAATCTAAAAGGGTCACTAATTATGGGAATTTAAGGAACTGTGTACTATAGGTAGTTTGAAGAGGAATTTTGGGGAGGCCTGGGATGGAGTGGGGTATCTCACTCTCCTCTCAAATATGTTTTTCAACAAAATAACCTGGGAGGTGGGGGTGGGGAGAGACCTGTTTGTTTTCTTTACAAGTCAAAAACCACACGTCCCTAGACCAACGTTCTTTGCAATCTCATAATCTTTTCAAATAAAACTTAGTTGCTTGTTTTTGTTTTTAAGCATTTCAAACCTTTGCGTTTCTGGGCCAATTCATATCACATGTTGTTTAAAGTCCACGTAACCACATTGTGGTAAAAAGAATAAAAGCAGAAATGTGGGTTGAAAAAACAATTGCCGTGTCTAGTTTTTCTGTTTCCTGATTCTTGGGAACTCTTTGAGTGTTTCCTTTTTTTGAACATCTCCTTATCTGAACTCCTCCCTGTCCCAATACTCATAGAATCATCTCTGGGCAAAATGCTGAAGTTTGCTGGTGTGTTTTCATTGTTGGCTTCCCTTCTTCTTTATTCTCTTTTTTTCCTCTTGGGAAACCTTTCCTCCTCTTTTTTTTGGTTCACTCTTTCACTTCTGCTTTACCTCCTCCCTCTCAAAAAGGAATCTCAAGAACTTATCTGATATCAGTTATTTACATCTTAGTGTTTCTTCTAGATAGATTATATATACCTTTGGCAAATAATTTGGTACTGAAAACTTTTTTTTTTAAGGAATGTCAGGGGTTAGTGAGCAATGGAAAATGTGGACTTGATTTGGGTCACTCCTTCCCAAAACCCCTAAAATGATATCTCTGCCTGAGGTAGTAGTATAATGAAAAGAGTATTAGATTTAGAGGCACTAAGGCTTGGGTTCAAATCCTGCCTCTGATACTTCCTTGTCATGGGACTTTGGGCAAGTGACTTAACCTCCTTGTGCCTTAGTTCCCTCATCTGTCAAATAGGATTAGCAGGTAGACTTAATGGCCTCTAAAGCCCTCTCTAGATCTAAAGCTATACTTTTATGCTCAAATAAGCAAGGGGTTATTAGGAAAGGGCTCAGATATAGTGGAATATTCTCTCTAGAGCAGAGGTTCTAACCTGGGGTCTATGAACTTGTTTTTCTTGTTGGGTTATACACACACACACACACACACACACACACACACACACATATAAACTGTATTTTTTTAGTTTTTTTTTTCTCTTGTAATCTAAACATTTTATGCATTTAAAAGCAGTAGTCTCAGAAGGGGATCCACAGATTCACTGGACTGCCAAAAATGTCTGTAATGAACAAAAAAGGTTAAGAATCCCTTCTATAGAACAATCTATAGTACTTCACACAGACTTGAGGGAGGTGCTATAGTACTTACTATCCACATTCTACAGATGAGGAAACTAAAGTCTCCAAGAGGCTATGTGACTTATCTAAGATTATACAGCAAGTGAGTTATTAGAGGTGGATTTTGAATGCTGGTTTTCTTGACTGTTGAGTGACTCTCCAACTATTGGGCTACAGTAGGGAAGCAATAACATGTTTTTTGTAATGTGCAATGTTCAACCCTACTGATGAATTGGAGGAATATAAGCATAGCAAAATGATTAATTTGGCATATATCAGAATAAGTTATCATCAGTACTCACTCCATCAAATGCTAAGAGACCAAATTAGGAGGGAAGATAGAGGCCAATATCTGCTTGATGGTTCTCTGTGTGATATGGAAGCAGGGGAGGTTGCCAAGAGAAGAGGAAAGGAGAGGAGAGGAGAGGAGAGGAGAGGAGAGGAAGGAAAAGGAAGGAAAAGGAAAGGAAAGAAAGGAAAGTAAAAGAGGAAAGAGGAAAAGAAGAAAGGAAAGAGGAAAAGAAGAAAGAGGAAATGAAGGGAAAGAAGAGAAGAGAAGGGAAAACAGTAGGAAAGAGAAGGTTCATCTTTACTTTTAACTTATCTGTATTGAGTAAACTGTCAATGATTCTTACTGCTATCCTGTTATATGCTTGGATAACCAGTTAATGTCTGTGGATTGCTTTAGATATGGGAAGACTCAAGTAAACTGAAAATGCTTTTATCAACCCTGAGTGAGGCTCATGGGTGAAATGGATACTTTTAAAACTGCTAAGCAGCATAAAGTATGAGAATAGATTCAAGAAATCTGAGTTCTAACTTTGGCTCTGCCATTAATTATATGATTTATATTAAGGAGTCAACCCTGGACCTTAAGCTTTGCTTAACCTTGTCAATTTCCCAAGCACCATATTGATTCTTAGAATCAATCCAGCAGAGCTTTTCCTGGGTCTAAGGACTTTCTCTTCTGTATGAGACAACTGATAGGGACTTGGTGTCAGAAAGACCTGGAACAAAATCTTGCCTCTGACACTTACCACTGTGTAGATATGGAGAAGTCATTTAACTTCTCTGATCATCATTTTCCTGATCTGTAAAAATGGAGATCAAAATACCCATAGAACTGGGGGCAGCTAGATGGTGCAGTGAGTAGAGTGCTGGCCCCGGGGCTGAGTTGGGATCCAGCCTCAGACACTTAACGCACACACACATACATACACACACACACACACACAGCCCTAGACTTGTGACCTTGGGCAAGTTACTTAACCCCAATTGCCCTCCAAAAAAAAAGCAAAAAAAAAATACCATAGAACTTACCTCTAAGAAATTAAGTAACTTACCAATAGTCAGAAGACCTGGGTTACACCCAGCCTCTGATGCTTGATATTGGTGAGATCTTAGGCAAGTTAATTTCTCTGAACTTCATTTTTGTCATCTGTAAAAAAAACATGTTTATTCTAGGTGGGTCTTGAGGTCCCTTATAACTCCTAATTTATGATCCTATGATCCATTACACATTGTGACCTAGTATTTATTCACATTATTTAAGGCAGTGATCTGGTATTTATTCACAGAAGAAAAGAACTGTATCCAAAAATTAAAAAAAGATAGAGTTGCAATTAATCAAAAGTACAAATAATAGATTCTATCTAATTTAGACCACATTGTGCCTAAACAATAGGTAATCTAAGCCTTTATCAAAATGTTCCCCAGTTCTTGCTTGATTCCATAATTCTTTATGATCTGTGAGCCCACACTCAGGTGCATCATTGTTTCCTTTTGGCTATCTAGAGAGGACTATGACTTATGTATAGAAACATGATCCTTCTTTCTTTTGATGTGAAGACCCAACCTTCTGGTTTTCCTGGTTTCCTACAGGTCTCAGCTCAAGTCTCACCTTCTGCAAGAAGCCTTTCTTAGCTCTTTTCCTTCTGAAGCTACCTCCATTTTATCCAGTGTATAGCTTGTTTGAACATAATTGTTTGGGTGTCATCTACCTCATTAGACTGTGAGCTCCTTGAAAACAGTGACTAGTTTTTGCCTTTCTTTGTGTTTCCAGTACTTGGTACAGTATCTGGTACATAGTAGTGATTATTAAATGCTTGTTGCCTCACTGGTTTGACTTTCTTCCAAACTGGTATTCTGGATGAAGTGTTATGCATTAACCTAAAATCCCAAATTTGCAATTGGTCCTTAGGGAACTCTCTTTTTTTTTTTGGAGGGGGGAAAGCAAGGCAATTGTGGTTAAGTGACTTGCCCAAGGTCACACAGCTACTAAGTGTCTGAGTCTGAATTTGAACTCAGGTCCACCTTATTCCAAGGCCAGTGCTCTATTCATTGTGCCACCTAGCTACCCCCTCCCTTTTTACAAAAAATTTTATTTTTAATTTATGAAATAAAACAAGCATTTCTATAACAGTGCAATAAAAAGATGATTGTGCATGAAACTCCAAATCTATTGTGTATAACTTGCTATTCCTCTTAAATGCATAATAAAATTATTATGTAACTTTATTTTTTCCCCTTTTTTTCCTTCTTCCCCCCCACTAAGCCTAGAGATGGCTACCATTAAACACAAATATGTATATGTGTATATTATATATATGTTATACACACATGTGTGTAAAATTATTCTATACATACTTCTATTTATTAGTTCTTTTTCTGTATTTAGATAGAGCTTCCTTTATATGTCGTTTGTATTTGGGTATTTATAATCATCAAAATGGCTTATTCACTCAAAGTTGCACTTAAAACAATATTGCTGTTACTGTAGGCTACATTTGGAACTCTCTTGGTTCCTGATTGGTTTTTGATAATCTGCCCACATTTCTGTATAATCACTCCTAGATCTCTAGGTTCCTTCTGACTGTAAACCCCAAATTCTGGATAGTGCTCTTATCTTCCTCCAAAGAAAGGAAGAGGGGGAAACACACACAAACACACACACACACACACATATACACACACAAGAACTCGCCATCATTTATTCACATATAACTGGGCAAATTTTCAAGGTTTATATAAATACCAGTTATTTGTTCACATCTGTCATTCCATTGGTGTGGAAGTGAGGAATTTCTATGCACACAGATTTATAACTAGATGTGGATAGAGTGCCCAACTTGGAGTCAGTAAGACTGATCTTTGGGGCAGCTAGGTCACACAGTGAATAGAACACCAGCCCTGGAGTCAGGAGGACCTGAGTTCAAATCTGGCCTCAGACACTTAACACAAAAACTAGCCGTGTGGGCAGGTCACTTAACCCCAATTGCCCTCCAAAAAAACCCCAAACAAACAAAATAAAAAGCAAAAAAAAAAAAGCCTGAGCTTCCTGAGCCCAAATCTGGCCTCAGACACTTACTGGCTTTGTGACCCTGGGCAAGTAACTTAACTCTGTTTACCTCAGTTTTCTCATCTGTACAATGAGCTGCAGAAGGAAATGGCAAACCACTTCAATATTTCTGCCAAGAAAACCCCAAATGGAGTCATGAAGAGTCAGATTCAATGGAAAATTCCTTCACTTAGAGCAGGATTTGTTCTCTAGAACTTGGGCTCACTCGAAAGGCTGCACCCAAGGACCTAGAAGGTCACATGTGGCCTCAAGGCTGCATGCAGGTCCTTCACCCCTGATTTACAGTCTTAGTTGCCTGAGGGCACTGAGGGGTTAAGTGATTTGTTCTAGGTAATGTAGCCATTTTAGATTAGAGACCAAACTGTAATCCAAACCTTTGGATAAGGAATTCTCCTTGTCTTTACCAAAATCTTTTCTTCCCACTTGAGCCACAATTTAACTGACAATCATTGTACTTCCACACCTGAAATTACAAAAGACAATTCCCTCCATGAAATTTTGAGTCAATCTTTTAACATCTCCAGACCACAGTTTCTTCTCCTGTAAATTGAAAGTTGGACAACATTACAGCTCCATATCAATTCACAAACATTTATTAAATACCTACTATGTGCCAGGAACCATATTAAGTGATGGGGATACAAAGAAAGCCAAAAGACTGTCCCTGATCTCAAGGAGCTCACAGTCTAAAGAAGGAGACCAACTATGTACAAATGAGATAGAGATCTATAATCCTATGTGACCTCAGGGGTCCATTCCATCTCTGAGACACTGATGAAATATATTTGCTTATGGTTGAACTTAGAAGACGACTAGAATTCTAAATGTAGAGTAAAAATGCAATCAGTTATCCTAGTGTTTTATCTACATGATGTCAAACCCATAGATATTTGGGTGAATCTAGAACGGACGTTTAACTTCCTCCCTAGATGTTTTGGGTTTGTGTAGCTATCACCTGAAAACCAAATAATTAGCATGTGCTACACATAAATTAAGAATGATTAACTTTGAGAGTCAGAAGTTCATTTAGAATGAAAGGTCATCTAATCCTCTCTCTTATTCTATGCCTTCTACAGCAATACTGATAGATGGTATTTTAGCCTCAGATTGCATACTTATTATTATTATTGTATAGAGAATTCACTACTTACCAAAGCAGCCCATTTCACTCTTGGCAAGTCTGGTTCATAGTTAAAAAATTCTTATGTTGAATGAAAATCCATTTATATATTACTTCCATACAGTGTTCACAGCTCTGCTCTTTGGATAAAAATGAAATAACTTAATTCAATTTCCTATGTGTCAGACCTTTAAACATTCATGTCCTTATTGCTATCAGGTCTCAATGACCTGAGATTGGTCATATCCTCAGAGCCAAAGAATAAAGACCCAATGACAGTATGGCTATTTCTGCGAGCATAGACACAAATTAATTTCCACAAACTTATTACTTTGAGACTGAAATATCTCAAACCTCAGATACACAGTAACAGCCAGAATTCCCATCTTTTCAGTGTTAAATATACCAACTTTGAATTGTTTGAGCCATGGTTACCTATCAAGCAATCAATCCTGTTTAGTCCCTCTGTCATAGCATCTTTTTCTTAAGAAAATATCCCAGGGGAGTAAAGATGGCAGAGTAGAAACAGGACTTCTGCACAGCTCCTGCTCTCACCACCTCCAATCCATGTAAAAGGGGACTCTGAACAAACTTAAGAGCTATGGAACACACAAAATGACACAGAGAAGTTAACCTCCTGCTGAGGACAGCCTGGCAGTCCTGCAGGAATTGGCCCTAGCCCAGCTCCACACCAAGGTTTTAGCCCCAGGGTGGGCCTGACCAGCTGCTGGCTGGAGGTTCTCCAGATCACCAGCAGCTGTAGCAGTCCAGAATTATCAACACATAGATGCTAAGGACAAAGTGAGAGGTAAGTGCAGTGTGGACTTTGGGACCCAGTAGTTTGGGAGTGCATCGGCTTTTGCCCCCCTGCCCCCCTTCCTGAAGCTGCTGAGGGCTGCACACAGCTGCTGCCATGTGGCAGCTTCAGCTCCTGACCTTCAGAGTATAGGGGGACCAAGCAGTCAGTCTGATGGGTAAATGGTCTTGCTTTAACCTGCTTGGATCTGGATTGTGGTCTAGGGTGAAGGCCCTGGGGTGTGTGACCAGCTTGCCAGAGTGTGTGGAGACTTCAGAGTGGGCACCCAACTAATACCTCTGGCAGCTCAGAAAACCCCAGCATTTGGTACGAAGCTCCCCTGTCTGGTAGCATAGTTCTACTGTGGCAAAAAGCCCAAAAGTCAAGTAATTGAGTGGCAACATGACCAGGCAAAGGAAGCAAAGCAAACAAAAGAATCCAACATTAGACTACTATTTTGGGGACAAAAAGGAGCAAAGCATGGAGTGGGAGGAAGACAGTGAAGTCATAACTCCTACACCAAAAGCTTCAAAGGAAAATATTAGCTAGTTACAGGCCATAGAGAACCTTAAGAAGCAGATAAGAGAAGTGGAGGAAAAGTTGGGAAGAGAAATGAGTATGATGCAAGAAAATTACAAAATGAGAGTCAACAGCCTGACTGAAGATAATAACACCTTAAAAAATAGACTAACTCAAATGGCAAAAGAGGCTCAAAAAGGCAATGAGGAGAAGAATGCCTTAAAAAGCTTAATTTGCCAGATAGAAAACGAATCTCAAAAGCTCACTGAGGAGAATCATTCCTTCAGAATTAGACTGGAGCAAATGGAAGCTAGTGACTTTATGAGATATCAAGATATGATTAAACAGATCCAAACAAATGAAAGAATAGAAGGCAATATGAAATATCTGATTGGGAAAACCACTGACCTGGAAAATATATCCAGGAGAGATAATTTTAAAATTATTGGACTACCTGAAAGCCATGATCAAAGAAAGAACCTAGAAATCATCCTCCAAGAAATTCTCAAGGAAAACTGCCCTGATGTTTTAGAACCAGAGGGCAAAATAGAGGTTGAAAGAATCCACCAATCACCTCCTGAAAAAGGTCCCAAAAAGAAAACTCCTAGGAATATTATAGCCAGGTTCTGAAATTCTCAGATCAAGGAGAGAATATTATAAGCAGCCAACAAGAAACAATTTGAATATTGTGGAAACACAATCAGGATAACTCAAGATCTGGCAGCTTCTACACTGAGGGATCAAAGGGCTTGGAATATGATATTCCAGAGGGCAAAGGAGCTGGGATTAAAATGAAGAATCACCTACCCAGCAAAACTGAGTATCATGTTTCAGGGGAAAATATGGTCATTCAGTGGAATAGAGGACTTTCAAGCATTCTTGCTGAAAAAACCAGAGGTGAATAGAAAATTCGACATTCAGATACAAGAAGCATGAGAAGGTAAACAGGGAAAAGAAATCATAAGGAACTTATCAAAGTTGAACTATTAACATTCTTACATGGAAAAATGATACTTTTAACTGATGAAACTTTTCTCAGTATGAGAATAGTTGAAGGGAATTGACATGTGTGCATATATATATGTATATGTATACATACATATACATGTCTATATTGGAGGGTATACGGGCATATGAATATATATGTGAATGTCTGTATATAAGTTTACAGGTATATATAGATAGAGGGCCAGGACCAATTTAATAGGAAGGGATGATACTTAAAAGGTGAAATTAAGAGGTGAGAGAGGAATATTATGAGAGGAGATGGGGAGAGACAGAATGGGGTAAATTATCTCATATAGAAGAGGCAAGGGAAAATGGTTACAATGGAGGAGAAGAATAGGAAGGAAAAGGAAATGGGTCACTCTTATTGTCATTGAATTTGGCTCAGGGAGCAAATGAAATACATACTAAATAGGGTATCTCACCCTACAGGAGAATAGGGGGGAAGGCGATGAGAGGGGAGATGATGGAAGAGAGGACAGGCTGGGGGAGAGGGAAGTTGGAAGCACCCACTTTTGAAAAGGGATGGGATCAAAGTAGAGAATAGAACAAGTGGGAAGTGGGACAGGAGGGAGGGAAATATAGTCAGTCTTTTACAATATATCTATTACATTAATGTTTTGCATTAGTTACACATATACAACCTATACTGAACTGCTTATCTTCCCAGTAAGGGTGGGTGACAAGGGAGGAAGGGAATGAATCTGGAATTCAAAGTTTTAAAATCAAATGTTTTATATATATATATATATATATATATATATATATATATATATACTATTATTAATACTATTTTACATGTAATTGGGAAATAAGATACACAGGCACTGGGGCACAGAGATCCACCATACCCTACTGGAAAAATCGAAGGGGGTATGGGAGAAGATATGGGAGAGAGCAGATTGGAGGAGGGGATATCCTGTGGGACTGCTATTTTGGGGCGGTGGGTAGGGGAAAAACAGGGAGAAAATTTGTTATTTAAAATCTGCTGGAAATGAATGATGTAAACCAGAAGTTAATAAGGTATTTGAAATATATATAAAAAAAGAAAAATTTTCAAGAACAAAATGAGAACTATTTTTAGTGTGTTAAGTGCACAGGATTTAAAGTGGAAAAAATTTGTATTTTTAAATCATGGGATTGCTAAGCCACACATGCCATGTGATAAAGTTAAATTAAATAAAAAAAGAAAACATACTCAAATAACTGAACATTTATTTTGGAGGTATCCCCTTAGGGTTTGAGGCTACTTTAAAGAAGGATACCCTTGTCAGTGTATTTGGGCTTGATAAAAAGTGAAGGCAGAAAGTTAGGGGAGTAAGTCTTTATCTTAAGGGAGGTTATGAATGAGTCTTATGAATTTTCCCATCAAGAATAAAGGACATAGGGGCGGCCAGGTGGCTCAGCGAGTAAGAGTACCGGCTCCAGTGTTGGGACGACCTGGAGATCAAATCCCGGGCTTAGACACTCAGCACCACACCCAGAAATAACTGGCCGTGTAACCTTGAGCAAGTTACTTAACCCCGATTGCTTAAAAATGTAAAAACAAAAAAACAAAAAACAAAACCAAAACAAAACAAAAAGAATAAAGGACATTACAAGTTTTATACCAATTCCAAAGTAATAAGCAAAGGTGAGATCCTTTAAGACTGAGATGCAATAAAATATGTATTGATTCTCTGTTGCTTGTGCTAATTTTGGCCAAATGATTAACAAGAAAACAGAGGTTCTTCACCAGCCATATGTGAAACCATTAACTACAACACATGGAGAAATTTTGAGTGCTATGGATAAGTTCACAAACCTTGGAAGTACACTTTCCAGGGATGCACACATTGATAATGAGGTTGATGCAGGCATTGCCAGAGCTAGCTCAGTGTTTGGAAGGCTCTGAAAGAAAGTGTGGGAGAGAAGAGATAATAGACTGACTACCAAACTGAAAGTCTACAGAGCCATGGTTGTGCCTTCATTGTTGTAGGCCTGTGAAACCTGAACAGTCTATCAGCAGCATGTCAGGAAACTGAATCACTTCCATCTGAATTGTCTTAGAAAGATTCTGAAGATGACTTGGAAAGATAAGGTACAGTGCACTGAGGTCCTTACTCTAAATGACATGCCAAAAATTCAAATTCTATTGCAGAGCTGTAATGGTAATGGAATTTGAAGATCCCTTTGTATTGCTAAGCTGACAGGTACTTAGCACCTGGTTTCAAATTAAGCCTCTGTTAAAGAAACAGAAGGTATGAACCCCTGTTGCTGATGTAACAGGAAGGGGCTGAACAGCCAGGAGCAACACTGTATATAAGGAAAAACCCAGCTGGGAAAGTCAGAACTTCTTAGCATGAGCACCTGAAGGCTGGGCTGCTGCTGTTGGACTGGAACTTCCATGGAGAAACTGATTTTGCTCTTGAGAATGGGAGAAAGTGATTTTGATTTTGAGAATGAGAGAAAGTTATTTCGATTTTAAGAATGGAGCTGTTAAAGACTTCCAAGGGCCAGCTGGAGCTGCCAGAGGAAGCATGACTGTGGTGTTGGTACTTTGTCTGTGGCTCTGTTAAGTTTTCTCTTCCCAGGAACAGAAGCTGTGAAGGACTTGAGGTGGACTGGACACTGTGAGCTCCAATGTGGAACAGGAACTGCACGGAGAGCTGGACAAGTGTAGCAGCAAGCACCCCAAGCATCCTCAGGGTTTGCCGCCCATACAGGTTCTTGGATCTGCTTTGATAAAGGAAGCAACTCAAAATGGGTTAACAAGCTTACTTTAATCAGTCAGACATATATCGTTTACCTTGTTCAGGGGAAAAAGGTCAGCACCCCGAACTTCAAAGCATACAGGCAGAATTATCAAGACAGAAACAGATCAAGTAGACAGATTTCCAAACTGTCCAACCATTACATTCATACCAAATCAGCATCTGGGTTTTTCAAAGCCGGGGAGGCTCTGGACAATGGCTTTTCAGAATATAGATCAAATCACAGGACACTTCTCAAAGTGAGCCCCCCAAAACAAAGCTTCACATCAGGGCTTATATAGCCTTCTCCTGGCTGAGAGAATGTAACAACCTTATTGACTCACTGGCCAATCAAGAAGTATCTACTGAAAAACAAGCCTCCCTCCCCAGGCTTCAGGTGCACTTTAGCCTAGGGGCAGGGAAGATCTTCCAAATTTGCATTCCTATTACAACAAGGAACTGGGAGCTGTCTGCCTTTCAACTTAGGTTGCAGTTGGTTAGATTTGGGCAGAAGCTGAGATGATGAAAGAGGAGCCATGCAAGCTGAAAGCCTGCCCTGAGTCAGGATTAAAAGACCTCTCTGTGGGTACTGAGTAGTGACTGAAATTGTAATTTACTAGTGACCTAGGGGTGGATGGCTTGTGTATTTCCCACTACCCCTTAAGAGGGTACTGAGTAGTGACTGATGATTGAATAGTGACTAATGACTGAATAGTCACTGATTTGTAACTTAATGTGCCCCATGGGTGGAGGACTTTGGCCTTTTGTACTTTATGATTGAATGTTTGAGTTACTAAGTAATTGATTGACTAAATGATTGTACTTTGTTTCAAAACTATGTGACCACTTTGGTGAAAACTATGTGGCCATTTTAGTTATAAGTTGTTGAGTTATTATATCATTGTGAATGATGTATTTTGATTTTCTGTCATAAGTTGTAACATTGTGAATGCTGTACCTTGATTTTCTGTGAATGTTTTGCTCTGATTCGTTATTGAATAGAGTGTTCACTATACTATGTAATCAGAACCTTGAAAGACGTTCACAGCAGCTGTCCTCTGGAAAGCTGCTCATGCTTGGCTTTATAACAGTGGAACTCTGATGGGCTGGCCACTTTGTTTGAATGCAGGGGAAAACCTATTTGCCTAAACCACTATTTTATAGAGAACTCACACAAGGCAAACATTTTCATGGGAGTCAGAAAAAGTGATAAAAGGATACTCTCAAGTTCTCTTTGAAGAACTTTGAAATTGATTGTGAGACATGAAAAACATTAGCACAGGACCATCCAGCATGGCATGCCTACATCAAAGGAGGTTCTGTGCTCTATGGGCAGAGCAGAATTGTAGAATTGCTTAAAAGAAACACAAGATGGGCACATTTAGAGACATCTTCCCTGCAAATGTTCGTGGGACCTATTTGTACCTGACCCATTGTAGAACCTTATAAGCTTGTATTGGTCTGATCAGCCACAGTCAGACACACTGTGACTCTTCCCCAACATAGTGATATCATTTTGGTCCTCTTTGAGAACAAAAGACAACAACTAACCAGTGCAGTGGCTATTGGTCCTTTCTCAGAGTCAGGAGGAATCTGGATTGAAGTCTGTTCTCTGACATATACTGGCTGCATGGTCCTGAAAAAGTCATTGAACTTTTAAGTGCCTCTACTCCCTTTGTCCCTTAAATCAGATACTAAAAATTACATATGTGTCACAGGCTTCAAGCTACATAATCTTCCTCTTCCAATTGAAATAAAATCCTCACCACCTTTCTCCCTCTTCCCCCATCGAAGTCGTTTGAAGAAGAAAAGTTTCTGAATGTCTCCCTTCTCTTCATATTGATTTTTTTCAGCTAAATTTCCCCAGTTGCTTCAGTTCTTTCTAAAACAGGATGGTTTCCATATCCTTCTACATATTAGTGATATTCTCTTCCTTGTCAATGTCTCTTTTACATACTGAAGCCCCAAACTGAATTCAGTGCTCTAGATGTTATTTCAACAGCAGAGACTATGGTGGGACTCACATTTCCAGTGACCAGGGCATCACGCTTCTGACAAATGCAGCTAAGATTTCCTTACCAACCTCATTCATCACTTCTCATAGGATCACCTGAAATCCATAAATATTCTTCATGAGAATGGCTGCAAAGATTTTTATTCTTCATACCATACTAGAATTTTGTATACCTAAAAATAGGATTTTACATTTATTCCTATGTAATGGTAATGTAATTTTGAATTTGAAGATCTCTTTGTGTTAGCAAAAGTAGCAGGTACTTAGCACTTAGTAACTGATCAAGCCTCTATTAGGGAAACAGAAGATATGAACTCCTGTCCCCTTGTTACTGATGTAACAGCAAGTTGGCTGAGGGAAGTAAAGTTGGTAATGCTGTGTATATAGGAGGGGCCCCAGAGAGGCATAGTCAGAATTTCCTTGAGACCAAGATCTGGTGGCAGAACAGCTACAGAAGAATGGAGAACTGAGTCCTGAAAACTTGTCTTGGTGGAGCTTCTTCTGAACAGGATCCCAGGAGCCAGGAGTCCAGGAGCCCAGGAGTCCGGAACCCAGGTGACTGAAGCATGACCAGGATGCTGAGACTTTGTTTGTGGCTTGGTTGAGCCTTGAATTCCTTGGAGCAGAAATGGTGAAGGAGCTGACACGGACCAGACCCTGTGAACGCCAGTGTGGAGCAGGACCTCCCTGGAGAGCTGGTCAAGGAACTAGAAGCTGTCTGCCATTGAACCCAGGTGACAGTCTGTTGAATCTAGATAGAATCTGGGACCATGGAAGGGGATCCAAGGAATCTGAGAACAGGCCCCAAGTCAAGATGAAAAAACCTCTCCTTGGGTACTGAGTAATTATGGAATTATAGTTTACTAGTGACCTAAGGGGTGGAGGATTTTGTGTATGATATTTAGTAAGACTTTACTGAATAAGTGACTGATTGTACTTTGAGTATTTTGACTATCGTTACTGATTAGTGACTGATTGAGTTAATCAAGACTTTGCCCCAAGAGTGGAAGACTTTGAGACTACTGATTAGTGACTAATTGAGTTAATCAAGACTTTGCCCCAAGAGTGGAAGTCTTTGACTGTGTACTTTGATACTACTGATAAGTGACTGATTGAATTAACTTAAGAGTGACTATTTTACTTTGAGACTATGTTATGAATATTATATTGTGATTTTCTGTGATAAGTTGAAATATGGTGAATGCTGTATTTTGAATTATGCTGTACCTTGATTTTCAATGGATGTTTTGCTTTTGTTATGGAATAGAGTGATCACTATACTGAGTAATCAGAATCTTAAAAAAAAGAGCTGTTCACAGTAGCAGTTCTTCTGGAAAGCTTCTGTGCATGGCATTACATCCTATTAATTTAATCTCATCAGTTTCTGTTTATTCTTCCAGACTGTGGAAATTCATGAAATCATTAATAATCCTAAGGAAAAGAAGGGGAGGAACTCTTAAAGAAGCCAATATGAGCTCATAGATTTCCTAGGATCTAAAACTGGGAGGGACCAGAAGGAACATTTTGCCCACAAAACTGAGTCTCAGAGAAACTATGTGACTTACCAGAGGTCATATAAATTTCAGAGCTGGGATTTGAATTGGACTTCTCCAACCCTGAAACTATTTGGCTACTCAGTCAATGAGCATTTTATATATTTATTCATTTATGGGAGGCAATAGAGGTTAAGTGACTTGCTCAAAGTGAAACAGCTAGTAAGTGTCTGAGATCAGATTTGAATTCAGGTCCTCCTGACTCCAGGGCCAGTGCTCTATGCATGTCTCAACAAGTATTTAATAAGGGTATACTATGTGCCAGGCACTGTACTGAACCCTGGGAATACAAATGCAAACGGAAAGAGAGAGTCCATGCCCTCAAGGAGATTACAGTTATTCCTTGGACATCTTGGGGGCTAGGGAAAAGATTACAAACAAGCTATGTGCAGGATAAGATGATGGTAATCAACAAAGGAGAGACACTAGAATTAAGTGGGATTAAGGAAAGGATTCATGTAGAAAGTGAGATTTTTAACAAGGACTTAGAGGAAACCAGGAGATGAAGAAAAGGAAGAATATTTCAGCCATGGGGGAATAGCCAATTAAAATATACAGACTTGAGAGAGAATGAGTCATTTTTGAGGAAGAGCAAGGAGATCCATGTCACTGAGTACACAGGGGGAAGTGAGGTGTAAGAAGATAGGATAGGTAGGAGGGAGATGGTAGGAGAGAGAATGAGGAGTCAAGGATAACATTTAGGTTATGTACTTGGGTGACTTGGAGAGTGGTGGTGCCCTCAACAATAAGAAGAAAGCTAAGAAGAGAGAAGGGCTTGGACACAAGATTTAAAAATATATAAATATATAATATAGGTGTGTGTATACACACATACGCACGTACATAATACACATACATATATACATGTACATATACATGCACACATATAAATATACACACATACATACAAATCTATAGAAATGTATATATGTATGTGCGTATATATACATATATGTATGTGTGTATATATATATATATATGAATGAAATCATGTGTAAGATTTCTAATAGGCAGTTGCAGATAGAGTCTAGAAGTTAGGGCTGGATAAGTAGATTTGAGAAGCATGAGCATAGAAATAATAATTGAATCCATGAGAGCTATTGAGGTAAATAGAATAGTATAGAGGGAGAAGAAAAGAGGCTCCAGGAGAGAACCCTGGGGGACACCCATGGTTAGCAGGAGTGACCTGCTGAATAATAATCCAACAAAAGAGACTCAAAAGGATGGGTCAGACAGATGAGATCAGAAGAGAGTAATGTTACAAAAACCTAGAGGGATGAGAATATCTAGGAGAGGAGGGTGATTGATAATGTCAAAGGCTGTAGAGAGGTCAAGAAGGATGAGGATTGAGGAAAGGCCATTAGATTTTGCAATAAAGAAATCATTAGTAACTTTGGAGAGAGAAGTATCAGTTGACTTATGAGGTCAAAAGCCAGAATGCAGAGTTAAAAAGAGAGTGAAAGAAAGGAAGTGGAGGCATTGATTGGAGCTGGAGTTGGGCCACAAAGGAGAGGAGGGCTATAGGATGGTTGCACTCAGAAATAGATGGACAAAATGAGAGCTTCTTGAGGATGGAGGAGATATGAGTGTGTTTATTAGCAATAGAGACTGAATATTAGTGAGATTAGGGATGATAGCAAGAGTAATTTGTTGATCACTTGTGCATATAGAAGGGTTTAAACTAGCAAGAAGGGCCACTCTTCATGTGAGAGAGGGGAGAAAGTGAAGATGATAGAAGACATCTGAGTGATGTGAGATGAAGAGGAGAGAAGAGGGAGCTCATGGTAATGGCCTCATTATTTTAAGTGAAATAAGAGGCAAGGTTCTTAGCTGAGAGAGTGGGGAGATGGGGAGATGTGGGAGGAGTTTGAGGATGAAAAGGCTTAGAAAAACCACTGTGGTGAGTAGGATAGTGAATCAATTAAGGAAATAAAAAAGAATTGCCTTGCTGCAGTGAAAGCCTGGGTGAGATTATGTAATATAAATGTAAAGTAGACCCAATCAACAAGGTTTGTGGTTTTTGTTTAGCTTCATTTAATAGCTTATGAACAGGATCAAAGGCATTAGATGGTGGGATTAATATAAAGCTGAGGCTTATGACTGACATGACTGACAATAGCATAAGAGGGAAAGGGACTTGAGAGAAGATGACAGTGTAGAGTTAAACTGGTTCACCAAAGGGACAACATAGTGAAGGGAGGAGAGTTTAGCCAGAGCAGTGGTAATGACCTGGGAAAGAACCAATGAATTGAGGGACTGGAGATCATGTTAAATGCAAAAAATAGGATTTAAGATTGCAAGGCAGAATGCCAATGGGCTGTGATCAGATGATAGAATTTCAGAGTTCATGGACATGGATGTGGAACACTTATGGATGATGGCCAGACCATGAGTATGAATGAAGGGCAGTAGGTCATGAGAAATGAATAAGTTGAGGAACTAAGGCATTAGGACATTTGAAGTGGTGCAATATGTATGTTAAAGTCCTACTAGAGTATGAGGGCAGGTGTTTAGGAGGAGAGAAATACTGTGAGCCAGGTACTGAATTCATTAAAGATGTGAGTATCCTGGAAATTAGGAGATAAAAGATTACAGAATCTTAATTGGGTGATAAATATGGATTGAGTGAACTTCAAAGGAGAGGTTGCTGAGTGATGGTGGTAGAGAGAAAGCCTGGGAGTGGCAATGGGGAGCAGGAAGTGTTACAGGTGATGGCAAGTTCAAGGGTATGACCATCTCTGGGTTTAGCTCAGTTGGGGTGGAGTAGGTCATTGTTCTTTCCTATCATCAATCAACCAACAAATATTTAGTAAATTCTTATATATATCTAAATTATTATCCTGTGGGTAATTTAAAGAAACAAACTGTGCTAAATCCAAGGGTACCTTGGAAATCATTTAGACCAGGTGTTCTTAACCTTTTTTCTGTGTCATGGACCCCTTTGTCATCTGGTGAAACCTACTAGTCTCAGAATTTTTTATTCCTTTTAGAAAATTCACAATAGAAAGAAATGCTAAATTTCAATTAGGTTTAGTCCCATTCAAGTTCATGGATCCTCTAAAATCTATTCATAGACCCCTTTAGAGATCTGTGGACCTCAGGGTAAGACTCTCTTATTTAGTCCAGTTTCCTTCATTTTGCAGATGAGTAAATGGAGGTCTAGAGAAATAAAGTAACTCTCTTAAGGTCATACTGTTAACTAATGGCAGAACCAGGATCAGATTCCAGCTCTCCTGACTTCAGTTTCAGTGGTCTTTTTATACCACATTGGCAATTTTGACTTTAATTTCCCTTTTAACCTAAATCATAACCTCCTAGAAGATATATGTGTGTGGTGCTGTCTAATTATAAAAATAGGTCACCTTCCATGGGGCATGGGTAAATGTTTGATCTGGAATCTGGTCCATGACTTTCTAAGGGAGACTGCAATTTTTGCCTTTGTGGGGGAACAGAAGGAGGACTGAGGCTGTGCTTCTTCCTTTGCCTATTTCTAAGAGATATATTGGGCCATGTTTTTTATCTCTTCAACGCATCTCACATATCTATAAATCAGGGGTACACTAGATTCAGAATAAAAGACAACATCCCTCATAGCTTTCAAGAGGAATGTCGTAGTTGACTTAATATCACCAGCTGCATCAAGCACATAACACAAAAGCCCATTTTGAACTATGAGTAGATTCACTTATCCATGCAAAACAGTGAATAGAACTTGTCTTCTTCTTTCAAACAGGACCAATGACATCATAAGGTGATATCTTGACTTACTTGTGTGTGAGTGAGGCAGAGTGGTACAAATTTATCAGTTTCACTCTCTCTTCCAGAGTCATGGAAGTCCAGTGGCAGAACAAAAGTCAAGGTGACTGGTAATGGCCTGGGATGAAGTGGTTGACCTTGGTATCTTTGATGTCTGACCACTTCATAGAACCTGCTTCAGCTGTCTTCATGGCTGATGGAACAAATTATTCTCATGTGCCCATTCTGCTGGGGAAATCTTCCAATGCTTGGGGTGTACATCCCCATGATTCACTGATGGGTTTGAGGCCTGTCACTTACCCTTAACCTGATGTAACCCATCAGACAGAACAGTTTTATTGGGGTATGACCACTATGCATGCTGCAGCTTCTTGGAGCCCAGGTGAGAGTTGCATGATGGGTGGACACCAAAGATGGTTAAGCAGCCCTGAAAATGCCCAAGCAAACTCTCACACTTGAGGGGCTATTTCTCCCTGAACATCCTATACATCCCTGAGGAAGCTGTACAGATTAAAATAGATCATAGGTTACACAACAATAAAAGAGCTTTTTTGCTGGGAGTGAGATAAACTATAACTTAAACAAGAAGAGAAGGAATGATCTCATTAAGGGGAGTCTGTTCTCAACAGCTTTTAAGCAGTTGGAAGTGCTGGAAATCAAGGGAAATGTTCAGGGACTGGCTTCTCCTCCCTGGATGCAACTCCAAGGTCTAATCTACAGTTTGCAATTCAAAAGTCTACAATTTGCCTCTCATGGCCTTTCTCTCACTACCTTCTCCATCGTCACTGTTTTACATAGTCTCCTGGCTCAGAGAGGTCTCCCAGCCAATCAGGAGTCATATCTCCCTCCATGTATATAATTACCTTCCTGGGGAAATTGTCCACGCCAAATGGGCAGAGGTGTTACACTCCTTTCTTTTTGTTTTTGATAAACATCAATAATGGAACCTCTTGATAGAAGAAATTTACACAGCCATCAAGATAAAAGAATGAAAGGAGATTCAGGACAAAATTACCACAAAATCCATCACTTTGGATTAACTCTATAAAATATAGAATAAACTGGAGAGATCACTATTATCTAACCCATTTAGGCTACAAAGAAAAACTAGAAAATGTGGACCCCACACTTCATTTTTCTTTCTATTTTCTGTATAATTTAGGTAAAAATGCACAAGTTTTATTCTTAAATTATCCAGATAACTTTTATGATATAAATCTAGCTTACCCTTTTAAAACACCCATTTTGAACTGGGAAAAATGGCAAGTATCTCTGATAAAGACATCATTTCCCAAATATATAGAACACTGAGTCAAATTTATAAAAATACAAATCATTCTCCAATTGATAAATGGTCAAAGGATATGAATAGGCAATTTTCAGACAAAGGAATCAGTTATTTATAGTCATTAAAAAGCTCTAAATCACTATTGATCAGAGAAGTGCTCATTAAAACAACTCTGAGGCATCACCTCATACCTATAAGAGTGGCTAATATAACAAAAAAGAAAAATGTTGGATGTTGGAGGGGATGTGGGAAAACTGAGACACTAATGCATTGTTGGTGGAGTTGTGAACTGATTCAACCATTCTGATGAGCAATTTGGAACCATGCCTAAAGGGCTATAAAACTGCATACTCTGATCCAGCAATACCACTGCTAGACCTATATTCTAAAAATATCCCCCCAAAAGGGAAAAGGACATATTTGTCAAAAAATATTTATTTTATTTCTTTTTGTGGTGGCTAAGAATTGGAAATCAAAGGGATACCCATCACTTGAAGATTGGCTAAACAAAGCTGTAGTATGTGATTATAATGGAATATTATTGTGCTATAAAAAATGACAAGCTGGATGATTTCAATAAAACCTGCAATGACTTACATGAACTGATGCGAAGTGAACGAACCAGAAGAACATTGTACCTAGTCACAGCTATATTATTTGATGAAGAACAAAAATAATAGTGACTTAGCTATTCTCAGCAATATCCAAGATAATCCCAAAAAGACTAGGGGTGAAACATACAATCCACCTCCAGAGAAAGAACTGATATTGAATGAATACAAACTGAAGCATGTTATTTTTCACTTCCTTCCTTTCACTTTTTCTTTTACTCAAGTCTTCTTGCACAAAATGACTAATATGGAAATGTTTTATATAATTGGATATGTAAAACCTGTATCTGATTGCTTACTGTCTTAGGGAGGAGGAAGGAACAGAATTTGGAAACAAAACTTTGAATAAAAGTGTTTAAAAAAATTGAAAAAAATAAAAGACCCATTCTGAAGCTTCTTGGTGCCTCCCTTCATGGAGTGTTCATCAAGTTTCTCATAGGCATAGTTTTCTGCTGGGCACTAGGGATCAATGAACTTGTATAGTTCTGAAGCTGCCTTTCCTGAGTGTGCCTAGTTTGTTCTTTGTGTGTTCCTCAGTTCCTGATACAAGCAAAGCAATAACCAACCTTATTCACATGAATACAATGGAATATTTTTGTGCTATAAGAATAATGAATATGATGAATACAGAGAATCTTGGAAGACTTACATGAGCTGATGCAAAGCAAAGTAAGCAGAGTCAGGAAAGCAATATTCACAATGGAATATACACAATGTAAATTAAAAGGCCAACCACAAAACCATAAAAATTGAATGCTATGGAATTATAGTGAAGTTATATATAATGTTGGTCTCAAAGAATGAAAAGGCATTTGTCCTCATTTATGCAGAATTGGGGGATTATGGTTAGGGAACATTGTATATCAAGTTAAAATTTTTTCAATATGTTGATCATATTGCTTAATTTTTCCTCCATTTTACTAAAAAAATTATAATGTATGGAACTCTGGGAAGGGGAAGGAAAGACTGGGGAATGTAGGTTATACAATTCCAAATAACTTGTGATGAAGCATCCTCTCTGCCTCTAGACAGAGAACTAATAGACTCAGAGTGTAAATTGAAGTATAGTCCCTTTGCTATCCTTCCCTTCTCTTTTTCTTTCTTTCTTTTTTGGATATGGTTAATGCAGGAAGTTTTTTTTTTTTTTTGCTTGACTACACATATTTGTATTGGTATTGTTTTTATTACTTTCTCAATTGGTGAGGGAAAAGCACATGGGAGGGGGAAAATTCAGAAATGAAAATAGAATAAAATTGAGAATTCAACAGTTAAAAAAGAAAAACTTATTTAAGATAAATAAAAACATATCCACTTCTATGTTTCGTTATTACTATAAGCACAGAGTAAATATATCCCATGAATTTGGAATGGACATTTAATACAGCATGAGCCTTTTTTGTATACCCAATCACTTGAGAAGGAGGAGAGATTATAAGGTCAGAGATCAAGAACTAGGAGGGATCTTAAAGGTCATTTAAAGACAAATATTCTTTTAAAATTATAAACTTAAAAAAATAAAGTATGGATGTTCCCAAAAATAAAGAAAAAGGATTGTATATGAAACCTTGAATCTGTCTTGTGTTTCTTAAAGTATATATAAAATATTACATGATAATAGCAACATTGTCTCCCTTCTCAGTGTCCCAGGTGAATTTCCTTTTGCTTTCTTCTGTTTTTTTTTTTTAATTTTCTCTTTTGGTTTTTTTTTTTTTTTTGAATATTTGTCTTTAAATGACATTTAAGATCCCTCCTATGAGATTATAAAATCTAGAGAGAGAGAGAGAGAGAGAGAGAGAGAGAGAGAAGAAAGAAAGGAAGGAAGAAATGAAGGGAGAACTAAAGAAAGGAAGAAGGAAAGAAAGAAAAGTGAAGGAAGGAAGAAAGGAGGAAGGAAAGGAAGAAAGAAAGGAAGAAGGAAAGGAAGAAAGAAAGGAAGACATCTTTCACTTTTAACAAGTAAATATAAGTCAGAGCAAACATGCATATTGGTCATGTCTGGTCAATTGAGGAATAGCTGAACAAACTGGTACATTAAGGTAACGGAAACAGAGAGTATTACATATACAAAGAAGCAGGGGAAGATTTCTATTAGCAGACACAAAATTAAATAAGCAGAACCAAGAAAAATTACTACAGCCATTGTAAATGGAAAGAACAATAAAAAAACCATTGAAACTGAATGCTGTGAAATTATAGTGACCAACCATGCTACAAAGAGGTGACATAAGAAGGCATATTCTTATTTTACTTGTAGAAGTGGAGGACTGTGGGTGTGAACAGTGAATTTAACATTGGTCTTCACTGATGTGTGCCTCTTTTGCTGATTATCACCTGTACAACTCCTCTAATTGTGAGTGTTCCTCAAATTTCTATCCTAGACCCTCTTTCCTTCTTTATTTTTTCTTTTGTTAACTTCATTGACTGCCATGGATTTACCTATCTATGCATATGATTCACACACATATATGTATTTATGTGTATATCTATCCAGTCCTAGTCTCTCTTCTGAACTTCAATTCTATAACATGAATTCTCTATTGGACTGTTTCAAATAGAATTACTGGAAACATCTTAAACTCAACATGTCTAAAATTCAACTTGTTATATTTTCCCCCAAACCCTCTCTTATTTCAAACTTCCCTCTTTGATTACTACAATCCTTCTAGTCTCCCAGATTCATCTTGGCATTAACTCTGACTCTTTCCTCTCTCTCACCCCACAGGACTAAGCAATTGTCCAATTTTCCCATTTACACATTGGTATCATGTTTCACCTATCCTCTATACTCGCACAATGACCCTCTTAATTCAGGACTTCATCATTTCTAGCTTAGTGATAACAGCTTCCTAATTGGTTTTCCTGCCTCATCTTTCATCACTCCACTCTATCTTAAACACAGCAGCCAAAGTACTTTTCCTTAAGCACAAATCTGACCATCACTCCCCTCCTCAACTAGTTCTAGCACCTTCCTCTGGCTTCTAGGATAAAATCCAAATTCCTGTTTAGATTTCAAATCCCTATACATTGTGGCCCCAATCTATCTTTTCATCCTCATTAGACATTTCTCTCCCTCTTACCAGTCTAGGCTACTCTATTCTCATAAGGCAGAGGGTAGAAGTTAAGCCAATGAATGGAGATAGAGGAGAGATAGAATGGTAGCAGTAGAACTAGTACAATGTATTTAAAGGAACTGGTGATAAGCCATTTTGAATGCTGAAGGGAAGTTAAGAAAAAGGAGTATCTAAAGACCTTTGGATTGACTGATTAGGTGATAACTGGTAATCTTGGAAAAATCAGTTTCAGGGCAATGTAGGAACAGAAACCAGGGTGAAAGGTTAATGAGTGTCACGTGAAAATAGTATTAGCAAAGCTCAGGATAGTAAGAAACAGACACCTAAAATACAGTAGAGTCAGTAAAAGTCTTTTTAAGGAAGAAAAACCAAGGAAGATATCATAAAAGAAGATGGTGCAATGTTAATAGCTGGAGGAAAGATCTATTAAAAGTACATTTATAACAAATATTTATCAAGGCACTGTTTACATAACACTTTACTGGATCCTGGGGGAGATAAAAAGTTCAGATAAGACATAGTCCCTGCCTTCCAGTAGCTTAGTATCTGGGAGGTAGGATAAGACATTAACAAATAATTATGTGATATTATATGACAAGCACATTAAACAAAATAATTAGTCTGGGTCCATGATTTTGCCAACGTGAAAACTCTCCAGTGATGAAGATTAGCAACATGTTTGTAATTTATGTCCTTAGATTATTATCTGAGAACTTTGAAAAGTTAAATGACTTGCCCAGGGTCACATAGCCCATCTATGTTAAAGGTAGGAATTAGGTCCTTCTGATACAAGGCAAGTCTGTTGACTACCAGACCAAACTGCTACTCAAATATGCTAGATAGATATGGACTATGAGAGACTGAGTTTTGGGAAAGGAGGGGAAGAGGTTACCAACTTTGGATCAGTAATCAGGAAAAATACTGGTTATTTTGCTTTCATTTTCTCCCATGATAAGAATGATCTGCTAGTTTCGAAAAAAGGATACAGCCTGAGATAGGTGGGAGCATTAAGCTGATGTAAATTTCCTTGGTCTTCCCCAGGCCTAGTCTAAGTATGTCTCTTATACTGCTGTTACTTGTCCAAATAATAATAATGTCAGTGTCACCAATAATTTTTGACAAGTTGTGGGAAAAAGAACTCCCAGAAGACCAGATAGGGACTATATTTGTCATTTAATTGGTAGAGGGAATTATCAGGTGAGGAAACTACCTTTACCAAAGCACCTTATTTGCAATTTTTGGTCTTAGAAGGTATCCTAAAGTACTGAAAACTTAAGTGACTTGTCCAAGGGCATATAGTATATGTTAATGTCAGGACTCTAACCCAGGTCTTACTGGCCTTCAAGGTGAGGCCTATTCACTTTGCCAAGTTGTCTCTTCCAAGAGAACTGAAGATAGAAAAATACACTTCTAATTTTGAAAAAGGATCAATTCAATGGAAATTGTAGATTTATGAGTCTGACCTTGATCACTAGGACATTTTTAGATCAATTATTAAATAGTCAATATTTTTTTTTAAGCAATTGGGGTTAAGTAACTTGCTCAAGTTACACGGCCAGTTATTTCTGGGTGTGGTGCTAAGTATCTGAGCCCGGATTCAATCCCCCAGGTCATCCCGGCACTGGGGGCCAGTGTTCTTACTCGCTGTGCTACCTGGCCACCCCAAATAGTCAAAATTTAGTAAAGAATGTATCAACAGATGATAGACCTGGAGTTGGAAGGTATCTTAGAGGCCATCTAGTTTAGAGGCCCTACCAATTTAGAGATGAAGAAACTGAGGCAGGCCCAGGGAAGTTAAGTGACTTCCCCAAGGTCACACAAGTAGTAAGCTTCAGAGACAGGATTTGAACCAATGTCCTCTGACTCTAGAACCTGTATTCTTATTACTGTACCAGCTACCAGTTCATCAAGAAGTTCTATCAGTCTAAGGTCTAAAGTCTCCTATTGCTGCTGCTGCTACTGCTACTTGCTGTTCAATAATATCTGACTCTTCCATGACCCCATTTTGGGTTTTCTTGGCAAAGATACTGGAGTGGTTTGCCACTTCCTTCTCTATCTCATTTTGAAGATTAGGAAACTGAGGTAAACAGGAGTTAAGTGACTTGCTCGGGGTCACATTGCTAGTAAGTGTCAGAGGCCAGATTTAAACTCATGTGTTCCTCCTGGTTATAGACCCAGCAGTCTGTCCACTGTACCTCTTAGCTGCAATAGCAATCAATATATAACAAGGCCTATTTTTCTTCCTCCTTATAATGGTCACAAAACACAGTTCAGATCAATCTTACTCCTTGGAATAACACTGACAGTGTTATTGATTTCCATTTTTATGACTTTGAAGTCATGAGTTAATGCTTATATACTGTCTTGTATTGCTTACTATTTGTGTGTGTGTGTGTGTGTGTGTGTGTGTGTGTGTTAGGCTTGTCTCTCCAACTAGATTTTGATGTCATGGTCCTCTTCCAGAAGAAAGGATGAATAACAACACATTGCAAGCAATTCCAGGAATTCCAGGATAAGCACTTATGTTATAGATTTAGACCTGGGAGGGAATTTAGAGGACGTTAAATCCGTTCCCCTCCGTTTACAAATGAGAAAATTGAGCCTGAGAGAAGTTAAATGACTTGTTAGTAGTCTCACAACTAGTGCACAGGTAAGGTGGAATGTGAACTCAGACCCTCCCGACTGTGAGCCCCTGTGCTCTATCCACCATGTCGCCTAACTGCCTAGATATCACCCTTTATAGTCCCTATTGTGCCTGGCCCAGTGCTAAGACAATGGTTGCTGTCTTTCTTGCTCAAAGAGGATCAAAATGTCATCACTATATCAGGGTCAAGGTAAAGTATGTCTGATTGTGGCTGATCAGACCAACAGGAGCTCAGAAGGCTCTACCACAGGTCAAGCACAAATAATCCATATGAACATGTGAAGAGGAGATTTCTCTAAATTTGTCTATCTCATGTTTCTTTGGTAAGGCATAATAGATACTTGTAAGTAATTGTTTATTCTTTGAATATCCATATAAGCGAAATGGAGCACTGTGAGCCACCAAGCTTAGCCTAGAACCATGCTTGTTAATCACAGAGTTAAAAAGGGCTTAAGAAGCCATCTGAGTCAACTCCTGAACAAGAATCTGTTATAACCAATTTGATAAGGGTTTACCTAGCCTTTTTATCTTTTTTTTGAGAGAACCCACTACTTCCGAAGGAAGCCATTCCCCTTTCTGGAAAGTGATTCTAAGTATTATTCCAGATGTGAAGCTTTTTGGTCTTTGGTCCTAGTTCTGTCTTTTGGGGCGAAGTTGAACAAAGATATACTTCATATACTTCAGTTAATTCTAATTGCCTTGAAGATCATTGCCATCTTGGATGTCCTGTTCCAGTATATTTGTTATTCCAGCTTTTCACTGTCTTTCCACTCAGGGAGTCACTACTTTCTTGGAGTTTTGGGCCAAATCTCCAGGTCAAACAGGCCAAGACAGACCAAACAAAGGGCAGGATTAAGCATTAGGATGAGGAATGGAAGGTTAGCAATTAGATAATGAAATTTACCTGCCTAGACTGAATAGGATTTTCTGGAATTGTCTAGGCTTTTTAGTTTGACTTCAATTCACTGGGCTTCCATCACTCAAGAGATTGTTCCCAATTTGTTGGCTATGGACAGCAATTTGCAAACCTTATAAATCTATCTTAAAATGTGTGAAGCTGTCCTTAGAATATCATCTACCTGCCAGGGCACCAAGACACCTACCATTCTCAAAGATTTTCTTTCAATGTCTATCTAAAAAGTATAATACAAAACAAAACAAAAACATCTCCCCAAAACTAAACCCTTTTACATGGAACATAAATTTGATATATTGTGACAGGGTGATACCAATTGCAATAATGTGTTTGTTCTTTCTTTACTCAGTGCACTGTGGTTAAATAATACTTCTTTATTCATGTTTACAGTGACTGAATACTATGAGTTATAACTCTGATCTAATGCCCATGTTTCATGCTGCCACAATTCTGCTCACAGGCAAATAAAACATTTATCTGTATTTGTCCTTTGGAAAGCACTTGAGTAGAGAAAGTCCTCATGAATTTGTGAGTCTATTACCTGTTTTTTTTTTGTTGTTGTTATTCCAATTGAATCTTAGGTTGGCATTAGTTGTATCTATACCAGCCTACTGGATTTAAGACTTTGATTGGCCAGTTTAATCCTGAAAGACAGTGTGGATAGTGGTTAGAGAGCTGGCCTTAGAGTCAAGACCATCTGCATTGAATCCTGCCTCTGACATGTACTAACTGTATGACCTGAATCCCTCAGGATCCAGGTGATTCTCTTAAACTTTAAATTACAGAGAAGTTGTTTACTGAATTGGTAGAGGGAGAGTTACACAGAATAATGAAATCATATTGGAGATCACATTCCTAATTCAATCCCTAATTCTACCCTCAATATCAAATTAAATACTCTCCCTATAGAATTGATGATTTTTTTTCTATGTTTTTTAAGTTTCTAAAGCATAGTGAGAGAAAAAAGATATGGGAAATCAAATGTTCAGCTGGAATAGTGAAAAGAAAGGGTCAGGTTGCTTTTGTTGCTGCTTTCCTTAAAGTCTGGATTTGTTCTGTGAAGTTTGGATTCAGTCAAAGGGCCACACTTGAGGACCTAGAGGGCCACATGTGGCCTTGGGGCTGCAGGTTCCCCACCCCTGTGACAAACAGATTCTAGTCAGCAATCTAGGTCTTCAGGCAAAGCAGATTTGTTTGACTGAATTATAAATGGATTTCTTCAGGTCTTAGCTTTGTGTGAGAAAAGTAGTGTGGTATAGTTAACAGAAGATTAATATAATGTAAAAGGCACTGTACTAGGGCTCAGAAGACCTGGGTTTGAATCCTGCCTCTTCCACTAAATAGTTGTGTGACTTTGGTCCAAACATTTAAACTAGTGGCAGCTAGATGGCACAATGTATGATAGAGTACCAGCCCTGGAGTCAAGAGGACCCGAGTTCAAATTTGGCCTCAGACATTTACTAGCTGCATAACCCTGGGCAAGTCACTTAACTCTGATTTCCTCCAAAAAATAAACATTTAAGTTCTCTGGGCCTCATCTTCCTCATTTGTAAAAGAGATGACCTCCAAGGTCCCTTATATCTGTCTGTTTCTATGATCTTAAGTAAGTACAAGGTGAGAAGCAGTATGGTGAGGTGGAGAGAGTCACCTTTGGAGTCAGGAGGACCTGGGTTCAAGTTTTGCCTTTGATACATACAGTCTGACACTGGGCAAGTTACCTTTCAGGGCCTCCAGGCAAATCTCTCACACTATTGATTGCAGACAAGTTGCTGTTACCAGAAAGCACTGTTCCTAAATTAGATGAAATTATAGGTCTGGATAACAGAACAAAATGAAAACCAAAAGTCATTGAAAAAAGACCATAGATTCATAGGCTTAGAGCTGGAAGGTACCTGAGAGACCTTTAAGTCCAGCTCCCTCATTTTACAGGTAAAAACATGCCACAGAATGGTTCAGTCTCTTCCCCAGGATCACAACACTGGCTAATGTCTGAGGCAGAATTTAAAGGGACTCAGATCCAGTGTCCTATATGCTAGAGGTGTCATGTTTAAGACGCTGAATATGGCCAGAGTCGCATTCAATGTAATTGGGAAATATTTAACAAAGTAAAGAAAAATACAATAGAACATAGATGATCTTGATGCGTGATTTTCTAAGTCAATATGCAGCCTTCAGGCTTCCTTATTTATGGTTTAACGGCCCCTAATTTCTCTTTGAGTTTGACCCCACTGTATTATATACTACCCAGCTTTTCTACTTTCTTAGAAATTCTGGGCCCGGTATTTGTTTAACTTCCATGACTGGTCTGATTATTTCCTGTCTACATTATTACAGTTTTATTTGGCTATTTCAGGTAAGGCTGCCTGGGAAGTCCAAAAGATGACTCTTTTATGGTTCTGAAATGAAGAGCCACATGACAGATTTATCTGTGAGGCAAACATGAGAAAGCTATAAAGTTCTCTTAATCTAATGCTTCATCTTTTATTGACGTCAGAAGCAAGCAATCTATAGCTGAGTGTATTTTTAGAGTCTGGGTGTTTGGGTGACCTAGTTGTCAGCCCTAAGCTCTGACGCAGGGATCCATTGCTCACCTTCATCTCCTGGAACAATAAAACAAAATATAGGCAGCTCTGATTTTCCCAGATGATCTCTGATATTAGCTAGATTCAATGGGAAAAACAGCTTCAAAAACCCTGCCTATAGTTAAATACACATCCCGTCTTCAGTTAAACTTTAATGGTAGGGTCACATCAATGAGAGAGAAGCTGGACTTTCTCACCCATGTGTTCTATCCAGCTATCTCCGCTGCCTAGCCAAAAAAAAGGGCTAATGAGGCCAAGGCTAAAGTTCATGGTTATGTTTCATTTCTAGGCTCTATCAAACTATCTCAGTAGGGTGGAGTGACCATTTTACCCCAGGGAATCTAGCATTTAGTTAACAAGGCTAATTAAGTTGAAAATAAATTAATTAAATTAAAATAAAAAGCTTAGTAACTTTCTTAGATTTTTTAAAGATAATTTTGTAGATGCCCCAAATTGCTAATAATGGATAAGGCACCATAGTGAGTAATTAATTTCCCTCCTTTTGTTGTAATATAGTCATTTTTAGTTGTGTCTGATGCTTTGTGACCTCAGTTAGGGTTTGCTTGTCAAGGATACTTGATTTGCCATTTTCTTCTCTAGCTCATTATATAGATGAGCAAATAGGCAAACAGGGTTAAGTGACTTGCCCAGGGTCACACAGATAGGAAGCCTCAGAGGCCATATTTGAATTCGTGAAGATGAGTCTTCCTGATTCCAGGCTGGGCACTCTATCCATTGTGCCACCTAGCTGCCCACTTTCACTCTTGCTTAACTGCCATGTTTCACTGCATAATAGTAGCAGATTTTATGCTAATTTTTTTTTTTTTGCAAAAAAGTGGGGTGTGACCACTATATGAAGCTTTTAAAAAAAGTTGTGCCAGTATTACTTAAAAATAATTTATTACTAAACTGTCTTTGGTGCAAGATTACAATGTGTGAAAAACTCATGAATGTATGTTAAAAGTGGGAAGATGAAAGTCTTACCATATCACATAATTTGCTCATAGCAGCTTCATCTGCCCACTGGCATCCCTTAAGCCTACAGCTCTTTATTGGGTTGAGTGACAAAACTGTTGGTACTGTAGTGCTCTAAACAAACCATGCCAGTCAGTTTTTGGAAAAATTCTAGACCCACATCTTGCAATGCATGAGAGATGAATGTGTATTCATAAGCCATTGGTGAATACATTTCTCCTCTGTTTACCTTTGAAGCAGAATAATGAACAGAATTATATCATGTGACAATTACACAATGAAAGGGTATAAACCAATTTTTGGATGAAAAAAAAAACAACCAAACACTCAGAGTGTGATGATTCAGTGGTAGAAGATTTTATGCAGTAAAATATGGTACATTTGTCCTACTTCTTTTTTTCTCTCTCTTTTTTATTTTTTTAGTTTACATCATTCATTTTCACAAGATTTTGAGTTGCAAATTTTCTCCCAATTTTTCCCCTATTCACCACCCCAAAACAGTGATCCCACTGAATATCCCATCCCCTAAACTGCTCTCTTCCATATTTTCCCCCAGCCTCACTCCAACTTTCCAGTAGGGCATGTTGGATCTCTATGCCTCATTGCCTGTATATCTTATTTCCCAGTTACATGTAAAATAATAATAATATATTTAAACATTATATTTTAAAACTTTGAATTCCAGATTCTTTCCTTTCCTCCCTTGTCACCCACCCTTACTGGGAAGATAAGCAATACAATATACAATAATACAATACATAGCTACATGTGTAGCTATGCAAAACATTTCCATAGTGGATATATTGTGAAAGACTGACTGTATTTGGTCCATCCTATCCCACCCCCTCACTTGTTCTATTTTCTACTTTGATTCTGTCCCTTTTCAAAAGTGGGTGCTTCCAACTTCCCTCCCCTTGAGCCTGCCCTCCCTTCCATCATCCCCCCTCTCATCCCCTTACCCCCTACTTTCCTGTAGGGTGAGATACTCTATTTAGTGTGTATTTCATTCCCTTCCTGAGCCAAATTCAATGAGAATAAAGTTGACTCATTCCCTTTTGCCTTCCTGTTTTCTCCTCCATTGTAACCATTTTCCTTTGCCTCTTCTATATGAGATAGTTTACCCCATTCTGTCTCTCCCCATCTCCTCTCATTATATTACTCTCTCACCTCTTAATTTCACTTTTTTAAGTATCATCCCTTCCTGTTAAATTTGTCCTGTGCCCTCTATATATACCTGTATATATATATATATATATATATATACACTCACATATATATTAATATGCCCCTATACCCTCCTATATAGACACATATATGTATGCATACATATATACATATATGTATGTATATACACAATTATATTCCCTTCAACTATTCTCATACTGAGAAAAGTTTCATCAGTTATAATTATCATTTTTCCATGTAGGAATATAAATAGTTTAACTTTGATAAGTTCCTTATGATTTCTTTTCCCAGTTTGCCTTCTCATGCTTCTCTTGCTTCTTGTATCTGAGTGTCAAATTTTCTATTCAACTCTGGTTTTTTCATCATGAATGCTTGAAAGTCCTCTATTCCATTGAATGATCATATTTTCTCCTGAAACATCATACTCAGTTTTGCTGGGTAGGTGATTCTTCATTTTAATCCCAGCTCCTTTGCCCTCTGGAATATCATATTCCAAGCCCTTTGATCCCTCAGTGTAGAAGCTGCCAGATCTTGAGTTATCCTGATTGTATTTCCACAATATTCAAATTGTTTCTTGTTGGCTGCTTATAATATTCTCTCCTTGATCTGGGAATTTCAGAACCTGGCTATAATATTCCTAGGAGTTTTCTTTTTGGGATCTGTTTCAGAAGGTGATTGGTGGATTCTTTCAACCTCTATTTTGCCCTCTGGTTCTAAAACATCAGGGAAATTTTCCTTGAGAATTTCTTGAAGGATGATTTCTAGGTTCTTTTTTTGATCATGACTTTCAGGTAGTCAAATAATTTTTAAATTATCTCTCCTGGATCTATTTTCCAGGTCAGTGGTTTTCCCAATGAGATATTTCACATTGCTTTCTATTTTTTTCATTTGTTTGGATCTGTTTAATAGTATTTTGATTTCTCATAAAGTCACTAGCTTCCATTTGCTCCAATCTATTTCTGAAGGAATGATTCTCTTTAATGAACTTTTGAGATTCTTTTTCCATCTGACAAATTCAGCTTTTTAAGGCATTCTTCTCCTCATTGCCTTTTTTTGAGCCTCTTTTGCCATTTGAGTTAGTCTATTTTTTAAGGTGTTATTTTATTCAGTCAGGTTGTTGACTCTCATTTCATAATTTTCTTGCAAGATTCTCATTTCTCTTCCCAATTTTTCCTCCATTTCTCTTATTTAGTTTTCAAAATGCTTCTTAAACTCCTCTATGGCCTGTAAGCAGCTTATTCTTTTCTTGAAAGCTTCTGGTACAGGAGTTCTGACTTTGCTGTCTTCCTCCTGTTTCATGCTTTGATCCTTTTTGTCCCCAAAATAGGGGTGTAAAGTTGGGTTGCTCTGCTTGCTTTGCTTCATTTGCTTGCTCATGTTGCCATTCAATTACTTGACTTTTGACCTTTTTGTCACAATAGAACTCTGCTACCAGATAGGGGAGCTTCTTCCCAATCGCTTGGGTTTTCTCAGCTGCTGGAGCTATTAGTTGGGTGCCCTCTCTGAAGCCTCCACACACTCTTGCAAACTGGTCGCACATCCCAGGACCTCCACCCTAGACAGCAATCCAGATCCAGCAAGTTAAAGCAAGAGCAATTACCCCTCAGACTGGTTTCTTGGTCCCCCTACAATCTGCAGGCCAGGAGTTGAAGCTGCCACATGGCAGTGGCTGCACGGCCGTGGTGCCTCAGCCACTTCTCCCTCCAGGGGTAAAGGCCAGACCACATTTCCGAACTCCTGCTTCCCAAAGTCCACACTGCACTGACCTCTCACTTTGTCCTTAGCATCTATGGGTCGATAATTCTGGAAACCACCACAGCTGCTGGTGATCTGAAGTTCTTTCAGCTGGTGACTGGATGTGGTTGCCCTGAGGCTATAATCTTGGGCTCGTTCAGGGCTGGGCTCAGTTCCAAGAGTGCTGCACTGGCCCCTTCTTGCTGGCCTGCTGGGTGTTTTCAGAGGGAAGTTAGCTTCTCTCTGTCATTTTGTGTGTTCTGTAGCTGCAAAGTTTGTTTAGAGTCATTTTTTACATGAATTGTAAGAGGTGGAAGCAGGAGCCATGCAGAAGTCCTGTTTCTACTCCATCATCTTGACTCTGCAGCCTTCTCCAGTCCTACTTATTTTATCCATTTCACACCATGAATTATAAAGTTGATTCAGGATCACAGTTAGAAGTAGGAAGGACTTTAGTGCCATCTAGTCCAATGCTTCCATTTTACATGTGAAGATGTTGAGCTTCAAGGTGATTAAATAACTTGTCTAAGGTCACACAGATAATAAAAGTCAGAGACAGGAGTAGGACTCTGGTCCTCTTGTTTTTAGAACCAATGCTCTCCCCATAATGTGATGCTTGCCCCTGGCACAGAAATTGTTAGTTTTAGCTCCGGTGATAAAGAAGAGAGATGATCAATCAAAACAAACTTCAACTTTAATGAACATTTATTAAGTATTGACTGCATGTAAGACACTGTGCCATTGATTAAAAAACAAACCCCAATTGATCTTGAATTCAAAGAACTTACTTTCTACTGTGAAAAATGCATATAAGCACACATAAATGAGTCTAAAATCGTTAAAAGGTAATTTCAAGAGGGAGAAACACTAATGACTTGGGGAGGGAGTGCCACTGGGACTTGCCATCTCCCTGCTGTTGCATACTTAGGATTTCCATACCTTTCCAACCACTCTGAGAATCAACTTTCTTTTGTATGTTATCTCTACCCTTATAGTGAACTCCTTCAGAGTAGCAACTGTCTAGTTTTTTTTCTCTTTGTATGTCTTGGAGTCAGCATAGTACTTGACAGAAGGTAAATGTTTAATAAATGTTTTTTCCTTCCTTCCTTCCTTCCTTCCTTCCTTCCTTCCTTCCTTCCTTCCT